>NC_056727.1:1098887458-1099187458 GCF_019279795.1 Protopterus annectens | reverse complement strand
TTAAGTGACAACTGTGCAGTACCTACCACACCTAAAGTACTGCCTACAGACTTATGTCTTAGCATATTTAGTTTCCTAACACAGTTTACTTGTTGCAACATTGACTGTCTTGACAGCAAAGTTACTGTTGTCTCTACTGAAGTTGAGGCTACAACATCATTTACCAACAAAGCAGGTGTACTCCTAGAGACGTGAGCGATTTCTTTCAGTGCATGACATGCTCTATACCTTTCAATTTCAGTAACACCTGAAGCATGATCATGTCCTACAGATTTCAATAATACCTCACCGTCCACTTCCTTTTCTATTATTGCTCTATCCTTGCATTTGAACAATGACTTGAATCCACAGCACCAGTACTTTCTTCATTTTACTACTTTCTCCAAGTTATACAGGTATCCATCGATAGACAACATTGCTTTATTTTTTTGAGACATAACTGTCTCATACATATTACCTACAAGACCAGGACTGGGTTGTGAGTTGCAAGCCATAATCCACATTAGATAGTGCTATCATGCACAATACATAAAGACAGTGCTATTTAAATAAACTGAGTAAGCACTTTGTTAACAGCACAACGTCAACATTCACAATTGCATCTTAGTAAGATATCATGCACGTTTACAGTGACATGCATAAAGATTATATGCAGAATTTACATATTTGATGTTTTTCATGTATAGATATTTAAATGGTTCTGATGGCAGCTTGCCTGTATGTAACACATCATCATCCTAAACTTGGCCAACTATTCCTTTTTGAAAACTCTTATTTCGCTGTTATTAGCATTCATTGTACTCAGTGTTCGATATTTAGGGGTCAGGTATTACATTTTCGATGAAGTTATCATTCGATAACGTAATATAGACCACCCACTAAAAGCAGCCAGTACTGCTAAAGGAAGAGATATATACAACCATTCTATCATATTAGTGCCAACTACAAGCAGCCAGGACTGCTAAAGGAAGGGATATACAACCATTCTGTCATATTCATGCCTACTACAAGCAGCCAGGACAACTAAAGGAAGGTATATACAACCATTTTGTCATCCAGTACAAGCAGTCACAAATACTACAGGAATCCCATACATTTCACCTACTCCAAACATGTAATATTATAAGAATTTTGAAATAATTCCATATTTAAAACTATTTAAAATAATATAAAATGTATAAAGAAAGAACCTATAGAAATAGTTACATTATTAATAACAAGACACAGTGTGGACACTGACACTGTATTTTACTAAACTTAGTGAGGTAGCAATGTTTTGCTGCAGTTAACATTGCTACCTTACAGTATTTAGATTTCCAGTTCAAGTTCCCAACAGAGTTCCTTTCTATATGGAGCTCACACATCCTGCCTATGTCTTTGTATGCTTCTGCAAGGTGCTCTGATTTCCTACCAAATCCCAAAGATGAGCTGTAGGTCATTTATCATTCTTCCATATTACATGTAAGTGTGTGTACTTCATGGCAGTGAATGATTGTGCACCCTGAATAGACTGATACCCAGTTCATGATATATTTCTCTTTCTTGCTATTAGTGAGTACTCAAATTGTCAGCATGTCGCTCGTGATTCTAAAATGGAGAAAGCGTGCAACTGGAAAATGAATGAATGAATGAATAAAGCACAATATCTAAGTAGCTCTGAACCTGAAAAGGCAATGAATCAGACTTAAGAAATAATTGTAATTAGCTCTGTCAGAATTGTGAGACTACTCAGTGCAAGATCTGACACTGCAAAAATAAGCTATAAGTGTGCCCATTTCCTGATGGTAAATTGTGTCATCACTGACTAGCCTTGAGACCCTAACCATCTGGCCCTTGACTACACTTCTATTTGATGTGCAGGATGACAACTATCAAATTGTAACAAGGAGTTCGAGTAGGTTTCTTTTCTGTAGATGGTGGCTCGCAGAATTCCCATTTCTCTATCCAGTTCAATATCCAAAAAATATATATCTTTTTATGTAATTTACATGTAAACCTCAAATACTCTGTAGTAGTATTCAGGTAATCAACAAATTCCTTGGCTTCATACTCCTTACCAGCCCACAAAATAAGGATGTCATCCATAAACCTCAAGAATAGAATAAATATGGGCCAATAATGTGGTGGGAACACATATTGTTTTTCCCATCTGGTCAATACCAAATTGGCAAAAACCGGGGCACTCCTGTGGTCTGCAAAAAATTCACCTTCAAAATATAAAAAAGTTGTTTTTTTAAAATAATGTCCATTAGTTTCACTAGGAAATTAACTTTTTCGTCACTCAATAAATGTCCCTCACATAAAGTACAGTGGTAGGAATCAAGACCCTCAACGTGAGGTATCATCGAAAACAAATTAATGATATCAACTATTAATGTCCTTTTACTTGGCTAAATTGTGGAACCTACGCAACCTACCTAACCATACAAATTTAAAATCTCAGCTTTTCTCTCACCTGTCCTCTAAATGGATATGCCCATGTCACACTCCAACATAATCCCTCAAAACTTCTACCTCTCTCATAGAAAAACACACACTGTCCCCTCAAGAATCCTCTTACACATAATCCTGATAGGACCTTGCAGTTGTTTTTGTTTAACATTTCTCTTTGCTAAATTCCAACAAATTGTTTATGTATGCTGTAAATGCTCAATCCTCTTAGTCATCATATGCTAGATGCAAGTAGCCATTGCTATTATGTTACTCTATGATTTATGACAAATTGCTTGTCTTTGCAAATATGCCCTGCTTTTACACTTTTTGTACATAATTTTGTGTGTCCTGGTTTTTCATATTTTAATCATTGTAAGTGTAACTTCAGTACAGATGTAACTATTGGAACTTTTCTCCCAGGGCCTCCAATGAAAATGGGCTCTCTAGTGGCCCAGTGGACTTCCCTGGTCATCAAACTTAAAATAAATAAATAAATAAATAAATACAATATCAATAGTCAAAAACAAAAAGTTCTTATTCATATCAACCTCTTTCAATATTTCTAGGCAATGCCAGGAGTCCTTAAGCACATGTGAATGACCTTCCAATATCTTCTTTGAGAAGTGGTCAACATATGCTGCCAAAGGTTCAGTTTTGGATGCTCTGGCTGCAACAATAGGTCTTTATGAGTTTTTAGTATACCAAAAATTGACTGAATAATTGGGGACAGGTTGGATAAGTAATCAAATTTCACTTTTGTAATGGAGCCATCAATCAAAGCATCCTGCAAAAACATATGAATTTTACTATATGCTCTGTTAATTTCACTACTAGACACTCTTTCATAAGTAGAAGTGTAATTAAGTATGTCCCACATTTTACAAACATAATTGAAATGTGACATGATGACCATACCACCTACCCCCTCCCCTATAGCTAACTTCCTTCCTGAGTCTACTTCTAGCCAATACTATCAGTGGCACCATTTTTAAATCTGGTTTGAGTGTCCACATCCCATTGTGCCAGTCCTGTGACTGGGCTGCTTGACTCGCCTCTCGGTAGGTTTAGCCATGTGCATTTGTTGAAAATAACCTTACAAAGCACCATAGTTGCTACATTCAATGTAACAGATGGAATGTGTAATTTAGTTGGCATAGCAATCTTATATTGACAGAAAATCAGTTTGTATGCTTACCACTACTGTATAAATACTATATACATAGTGTACAATGACTTGTGCTCTTTGCCTTGGCACAGCAACTGGGATAAAACAACTAGCAACAGCATATTCCCGTCTGAGAGGTTTGAGCTGGCTATTGCCGCTTCAGACATATTTTTTTACTACTGTATAACTAAGTAGCATAAGGATGCCATTTATTAGATGTCGTGGAATGCCTATTTCTCATGTGAATGCATCGCAGTGGATGGATATACCTGCCCATGCCATATGACTGATTTGAAAGATTCTATTGTATTACCGCTGTTACCTTGCATAACTGCTTGTTTTTGCTAACGCCTGTGTCTAAAAGGATACTGCCTTACCATTTGTGCTGTTTGATACATTCTATTGCACTACCACTCTGTTGCATGCATATGTGATTGTTTTTGCTAACCCTACCCTCTCAAATGGCCTAGGGGCATTTTTATTCCCTTGAGCTTGAGGGTAATTGTTTTAGTGAGGCTCCATTCTTTAACTGTGTTATTTCTACTGCCTCTATGCACTGTTTTGTAATGCTGCCTTCCTAATCTTTCTCTCCTCTACCCACACCCCTTATCTACATCTATTCCTAGTCTCTCTCCACTTACTGTACATGCTAATACACCCCTTCACATCCTGATATCCCTTACTTCTGCCCCATCCATCTACCTTCTACCTCACTAGCTTTGAAATCTACATTAACTAACTTTGTATGTTTTTCTCTCTTTTACAGTCTACCATATTGGGTGCTCCCCTCCCTGCCTTTAAACACATGGCCTATCTTCCTGCTTAATCCAGAAGACACCCTTGATTCGCCTGCTAACCAGGCATCATAGAACGCTACCGCAGTAAGGACATCTCTATGCAAAGAAGTGTCAATGTATGTAGCCTTGAGCAATCAACTTGTAACCTAATTTATTACCTATAATTGTTAGTCTGTCCTCCCGTGTGTGCATTAGCAGCCTACTGCAGCCCGCTTGCCACTCTCCCCCTCTAGTTTTTTAATATAGCCTTATTTGTAGTGTGTGAAGACTGCTCTATCTTTGTGTTTGCTATCTGCTTGACAACTAGGTGGCAGAATAGACCACGGCAACCGCTCGTACAGCATTATTCTCCCAATGTTTCTACCTAAGGATAGCAGTTATTTCCACTATTTCTCCCCATTTGTATAATTGCTAACTCCCTCTACCCTCCTGGACTAGTTAACTCACATTTAAATCTTGCTTACACTACTTCCCTTACAACATAGCTCCAGCCCAATCTTTATTTAAGTGCATGAGCTGCAGTTACTGATACTTTTTTTACAGTCCTCACTTCTTCTTGGCTCTACCTGCTCCGTTCACCCTACCGGCTCACTCCGCTCCCCTACCCTGCCCCCAAATCCAACGCACTTCCAGCACCACTACACTTATACTACGTGGCCACACCCCTGTCTTAACAACTAATCGACAAACCAGCAAACAATTAACACAAACCACCACACCCACACTAATTACTCTCCTTCAACTTCAAACCCCATTACCTCCACCCTTACCCCACCATGGCCCCAGTACTATTTCCATTCAACTTCTTGTTGACCTACTCCATCATACCACTATTGCTTATCCCTTACATACTAACTGCTTACAAACAAGTGATTCATGGTTTTCACTCCCCAAGAAGCCATACTATCACACTGCCTGTACCCAATCAGCTAGAACACCTACTTACTCCCCCCTTAGCTACCCCATCAAACAAACACCTCATCAATGCTATTAGAAAACAATACATCAATGGAAGCAAGATGGCTGCCATCCTGTAGGGAGTGATGAAACCCAGTGGAGCACCTTACCTTAATATTTTACATAAATACAAGTGAGATAAAATTCTCTATATCACCAAATGTATGATATAGGCATATGAGCAACTTACGGTACGAACTCGAGTAAGAAATAAATCTGACCCTCGGTAAAAAGACAGGATTTCTGAAGATTACTGTGAGGGTCTCTGCCACATGTAAGCTCAGAGCTGATGACTGCTAGGCCAAGGTAATCCTGAATTACAATACAGAAGAATTTTTACCAAATACAGTAAGACTGATCAAACAAAATGCCTAATGATCAGGAATCTATGGAAAGCCAGACTACTAAACCAAAATTTACTACAATAAATTCACCTGAAAAGGATACAACATCCAAAAGAGCCAGAATTAGCAAAGCTGTGGAATCTAGTAAAAATGCAAACTCAAATAAAAACAAGACAGAAAACTCTAACTTAGAAGACTTGAAAGTGGCTTTGCAACCCAATCAGGAAGCTATACAAAACTTATCAATTCAAATTAATGCAATTGGTTCATCTATAGATAAAATACTTACAAGACTGGACAAAATAGAATTTAAAATTATGGATCACGACATTCAAATAGAAAACATTCAAAAGGAATCAAATACCAACAAAAATGATATTCAGGAAATACAAGCAAAAGTCCTGGATCTCGAAGCCAGATCTAGACGGAACAACTTAATTATAAGGGGCATCCCTGAAAATGTAGATCAAAATAAGCTGCTGAACACATTATCAGAAATCTTTGCCTTATTCTTAGAAAATGACCTAGAACCTAACCAAATCACCATTGAGAGAGCACATAGGGCTCTTAGATCATCACCAGTAGTAACTAGACCAAGAATTGTATATGCCAAGATCCTTAACTTTCTTCATGTTAACAAAATACTACTTGCTGCTAAAGCAAAAAAATCTGTGGTTTGGAATGGCATGAATATAACCATTGCTCAAGATCTACCATATCAAATTAAACTAGAAAGACAAAAGCTTGCCCCTTACTGTACTTTCCTTATAACCAAACAAATCAGATTCCAAATGAAGTTCCCCAGCACACTTACTTTTACAATGCAAGACCACAGATACTCATGCAACAACAAGGAAGAAGCAGCTTCGACTTTTCTTAAAGTATTTAAAACAAACCCAGGAAAAAACGTGTTTTAAAACCCAATGAACACTAGTTATGCTCTCACTGCCATAACCAAAAAGAAAAAAGGTTTCTATCACAGAATACAGTTTACCTGTTCTGTATAACTTGCTTCTGCTAGGCTTCACTTTCCCCTGGTGATTTCCATTTGAGGGGCCCTGCTTTTTGTATCCGAAATCAAGTGCTGGTTCCTGGGTATGATCTTCACATGGTCGTCGGGCTAAAATAGAAACTCCAGCTCCCATCAAGTTAGGCTGTTAACGTAACCCCTGCATGGAGGTTGAATTCCCAAGGTGCAATGCTTCCTTAAAGATACAGAGCCCAATTCTACACAGTCCAGAACCGAAAGAGACTTAAGATGGAAGTGGAGATAAGAAAACAACTCAAGCAAACCGAGGATACAGCAAAAATTCGTGGATGAAGCAGGCACTTACTAATATGGATGAAATACTGGATATCTCACAATACAAAGGTACTTTAACAACTATCTGATGACTGTAAAATGTGATAGGATTCAGAAGAAATAGATGGATTTAATACATATAACGCTGTGCTGTTTAAAGGGCAAACAGTGGAAATTCATAGTATAGGTGGATCATATGTTCGTTTGCACCTTAGTCACTGTTTATTCAGTTTAAAAACAAAAGCGTTTTCTACATAGACCTATAGGAGAGGAATTTGTGGATTATGGACATAACCAGTTGGACATTCAGATTTGCTTATAGTATAAGCCTAAAAAAAAAAAATGTTGTTTGTGCAGTTTTGTTGAAAATATGTTGTTTCAAAATATTTTAATAATGTTCAAACCCTTTATGAATACAGATTCCGAGAGAAGAGATCTAGATAAAATAAGGGCTTATTAGACTACAGGCTTCAATGCTTTCTAGTTAAATGTAGTTATATAGGTAACCTAGCAATTTTCTCACTTTACCTTTAATGTGTGCTCTGTATGATGTTTCAAGCTACGGTACTAGGGATAGAGTAGGTTTCTATGCTCTGCTGGTATTGGTTTAACGAAATGGGATACTGGAGGAATGGGGATACCTCATGCCTAAACCCTAAAATGAGTTTCTATTTTTTCTACCTAACAACTGTGCTTCTAATAAGATCTGGTATCCCAATCTCTTCCAGGGTGACAGAGGTAGTGGTTAGGCACTGGGATAAGGCTGGAAGAGTTTCTCATCTATGTCTAAAAATTTATGTATGTGTTTGGGGTCCTGCAGTGATGTTGTTATTTAACAATACAGTACATAGCTACCGGTTTTGGATTCAGGTACTAAAGAAAAGATGTTGAAGTTAGCCTCATGGAATGTTAAAGGTTTACAAACAGAAAATAAGAAAAAACTTTTCATGCATCTTGTCTATAAAGCCAATCTAGACTTTATAATGATACAAGAAACACACTTACTAAAGGAGCAGTGGGTTCACACGTGAAAATAAAAAATGGATCAAATCAATTATAGCAGCAGGCAATAATACCAATAAAGCAGGAGTTGCCATCATTATAAAAATTCGTTCCAATACAATATTTTAAGACAAAATTCAGATCCAGAAGGCAGATGGTGTTATTTTATAACCAAAACTGACAAAGTAGACAAACCAATCTTGATGGTAAATGTATATGCCCCTTGCTCCTCCCAACACAAATTTATTATGGGCATCTATAACTTAATAAACTCTTTCCCAGAGCACTACTACATCCTAGGGGAGGACTGGAACTCTATTCAAGACCCAAATATGGATAGAACAAACAACAAAACTAAATTCAACCCACAGGCCACTACTGCCCTTTTCGAAATTAAAAATGATTTTAGACTAAGCGACCCACACCTCATTACCGTCCCTCACACAAATAATAAATGTTTTACCTTCTTTTCACAGTGTCATAAAACTTGGTCCAGACTGGATTTCTTCTTAGTCTCAGACACCTTTTTACAATTTGAACTTTCACTAGAAATAGAACATAGATCTCTATCGGACCACTCGAAAATCACCCTTACAATAGATTGGGCACATTTCAGCACCCGGCAAAAGTATAACAGATTCTGGCACTTGAACCCTAATCTTTTAGAAAAACCCGATATTAGAAAAGAAATTGACTTCTTACTGGACCAATGCATTTTATCCATTGGAGATAGCACCTTTCCGTTCGATATAACTTGGGCTACCACCAAGGTATTAATTAGAGGGATGTTAATCAATAAATATGCTTTCTATAAGAAAAATATTTTCAACAAAGAAAAAAGTATCAAGGTTGAAATATCTAAACTTGAGCTTAGGTTGCAGCAGCTTTATTCCGTGGAGGTAGAGAACTCCATTAATCAACTACAGGCTAAGTTATTAGCTCTACAAGCAGAAAACTTATCATTTCAAGAAATAAAAAACCTAGCCAATTACTCACAGTGGGCCCAACTCCCCTCTAGATTCTTGGCAAGGCTGCTGAATCAACATAAACCTAATCCACATATCTCGGAACTTATTTTTCAGCAAAACAGTTATTCTAACCCACAAGATATAATTAAGGTCTTCGAGAGAATATATGAAGAAGTGTACAACCCTACCTCCAAAACATTCAATGAACAGGATTTACTTCTATTCATTAATGGATTAAACTTTCCCAGATTAGAGGTACAACAACAAACTTCTTTATCAGCTGAACTTATACAAGTGGACATCAAAACAACAATTAATAACCTCAAAAATAATAAGGCACCAGGTCCTGATGGTTTCTCAGCCGAGTTCTACAAATGCTTTAGTTCTAAGATGTCGATCATACTACATCACCTATATAATCACATAATACAAGAGGGTATTTCTGATCCGCACCTAAATACATCCAGAACCATATTAATACCTAAACCTAACAAGGACATGACCAACCCTAATAATTATAGGCCCATTTCTATTATTAATTTGGATATGAGAATTATGGCGGTAATTTTGGCTAACAGAACTAAGACAATAATTACAAAAATTATTTCCCCAGAACAATCCGGGTTTATCAATCAGAGGCAAACAGTCAATCAAACTCTAACCCTTGAAGCAATGATATCTTTATCCCTAATGAAACAAACACCTATCTACACCTTAGCTATAGATGCTATAGATGCTTCTAAAGCATTTGATAGAATCAATAAGTCATTTCTGACCTTGATTCTGCTAAAATTTAACTTTCCTACACAGTTTATTCACTATATAAACACTTTACACAACAAAGTATATACCACTCTACAAATTAACAAACTTAGCTCCCAAAAAATAAAAATTAACAATGGGATTAGACAAGGCTGCCCCTTATCACCTTTCCTATTCAATCTATATATTGAACCCTTATTTCTACTAATAAAACAAAGAACATATCATAATATACCGGTCCTTTTTAACACTGAGATTTCACTGTCAGCGTACGCAGATGACTTAAATATATATTATTCTCTTCCCAACACAGATCTTTTCAAAATCAATAACTCAATAGAAATATTTTCTAAATTCGCGAACTATAAGGTAAACTTGGATAAAACAACAATATTCCCGATTAATAACTACGCACAATACCCAACTGTAGGTACTATACCTAATATTAAAGTCAGTGACCACATACAATACCTAGGAATAGCATTCTATACCGATGCACATAATTACTATCAGGACAATGTGATTAAAACATGGGACACCATACAAAAAGACTTGGTAAGATGGTCACAATTGAAACTCCCTCTTCTCTCTAGAGTAGCCATCATTAAAATGAATATCCTCCCCAGAATACTTTTTATATTTAACGCAACCAATACACTGATGCACAATAAAGTTTTTATTAACATCCAATCAACCCTCTCAAAATTCATCTGGCATCCAAGTTATCAAAAACTTATATATCCAAAGGACAAAGGGGGGGTGGGCTTGCTTGACTTTAAACTGTATTATGAAATTACCAAAGGTAGTAGATTAATCAATATTGCAAATTACAGGGAACAAACCAATATGTGGTGCCCAACTTAGATGAAATTATATCACAACTATGTTAAAACATTACAATTTAATCCCAAGGCCCTCCCATTTCTAAAGGGAATGTCCAGAAGAAGATACAAATTACAAAACGACTTATGGGAACAAATTAAAATAACACAAAATCTCTTCAAATCACTAAATCTACTAACTGCTTTTTATACTTTCCAACCTTTACACCTTAACCCCAATATTCAACTAAATGAAAAGATGATTGACCTGAATTCATACCCACTATTGAAAGAAAAAACAGTTTTAGACATTTATCTACTTAGGCAGGAATCTGTAACTAATATTAGAAACAAACTTAATCTCCTGTCTAAATATACAATTATGGTAAGACAACTGAAAGAATTATGTTACAGATTTTGGAAGGATACTGACATCCCAGACCAACAGATAGCTACATGTAGAATGCTGTGGGATATAATGACACAGGAAAAAAAATGATTTCAAATGCCTATAAATTCATTATCTCACTTAGACACACGAAAGAAGCCATTTGTTCCAATTACTGGACAACACAAGATCCTACAATTACCTCCAATATAATTGCACAGGCAATTCAAAAATTCTCCAAATATATTCTCCTTCAGAAGCTCAGATATACTCAACTTATGATCCTAAACAATGCATATTTTACGCAATCAATATTAAATAAAATGTACAAAGAACTCCCACCCTTTTGCCAATTCTGCCCCTCTAAAGAAGCTGATATTATACATATATTTTGGAGTTGTAAATGTACATACAAACTCTGGTGTGCCTTAAGAGTCAAATTAGAGAAAATGGGATATGAAAAATCAATCTTATCCTGGAAATTTGCTCTCCTACACATACCTCCTATAGGAATGAAGAATAATCACTTGCACATCCTAGTAACAACATTTATGCTAATAAAATATTACATTACACTAAATTGGAAAGACGGGTCCATAATAACATGGGATGGTTTCAAGCAAACAGCTAGTAAACAGCTTTTGGCACATAAATATTTATGGTATTCCATGAGGAAAAAAAGGACCCAGAAGGACACTTTGAAACTGATATCTGAACACATTCTGGCATGATTGTAAGTCATAACTCTGTATGCTGCATAGTTTGATATAGATGAGAATTGTATATAGGTTTTATGTTTGTAGGTCTGTATGTTGTGTGTTATTGTTTATTCTCTGTTAAATCATTTTCCTGTTTTCATTTTGTTTTGATATAACCCTAATAAAAAGGAATTGAAAAAAAAAAAAAAGAAAACAATACATCAACACAAAAACTAAAACATACCAAAGCCTTCTTTTTAAGTTTCTGAAGTTAATCATTAAATCTCAAACTAATCTCACCATAGATGGAGACATCCACCCAAACCCAGGTCGATCCTCTACCAATAACTCTAGCATTGATACTACCTCATCCTCTATAAAGTATACCGTAAACAGACCTCCTAACTCACTCCTGGTCAGCCATCTAAATATCAGAAGCCTAAATAATAAAGTTCAACACCTCCATGCCCTACTAGATCACCTTTCTCCTGATATTCTTTGTCTCACTGAAACCTGACTCAAACAAAGTACCTTAGATAATGACGTCATACCACCAGTTTACAATATATTTAGAGATGAATGTACTGCTAAAAAGGAGGGGGGGGTAGCTGTTCTTTACAAATCCATGCTAGAAATGACCATTGACATCCATCAACCTATCCAAAATACTAATGCTGAAATCATTACTACTAAACTACACATCAATAAAAGCAAATGTATATATATTATCTGTTTACATCCCCCAGGCAAAAACATAGCAGTACTTGAGGACAGACTAAATTGGGTATCAAATAATTATCCCCATGATACCAATGTACTTGAAGATTTTAATATAGACTAGTACTCATGCTCCTCTGAACCCCCACATATCACTTTAACCTTATGGCTTCTCACAAAACATATCCTCCTCCACCAGGATCACTAAACCTTACAATAAAGAAACTATATTAGATTGGATAGTTATTAACAATCACCCACTTATGTATAAAGACGGAACCTTGCCCGATGTCATAAATTATCACCATCTCACCTATATTATCAGGCAAAAGGCTGAAATCCACAAACAGCCCACCTACAAAACAATCAGGAACAAGAAAACTTTTAACCTTAAGAATTTACAAACAGACCTTAAACTCTGCAACTGGTCAGTACGTAAGCATCTTCCACTAGAGGAAGCTTTAAAATACTTTAATACTTAATTCTTATCCATCCTAGACTGCCACGCTCCAGCTTGTACCCTTAGGACTAAAACCAAAAGTACCCCATGGCTTACAGATGCAACTAGCCAAAATATTTTACTAAGAAATAAAGCTTGGGCTACTTGGCATGCCTCAAAAAACCTTACAGATGAACTCCATTATAGAAAATTAAGGAAACAAATCTGTCACAACCGACAAAAAAAAACTACTATCACAACCTACAATAAAAACACCAGAACAAATCACATAAATTCTGGGCAACTCTAAACACACTGCTCTATCCAGGACTATCTACCACCGCTGTCCCCTCTACTTCAAACTCAAATTCTCCAGCAGAGGTCGCCAGCTCCTTCAATAGCTTCTTTACAGAAACTATCCAAAACCTAGCCAATAACTTATCCCCCAGTGCACCAAATCCATCAGCCTCTACACCCAGTACCCAAACTATCTTCAAATTTCAACCAGTCTTAACATCATTTATCCTTAAACTAATTAGAAAACTAAAACCAACTACCCTTGCCACTGATCTCCTACCAACAGACCTCCTACAAAAAGCAGCTGATGCTGTAGCTTACCCTATATCCATTATGATCAACAGACCCATATCTGAAGATACCATTTCCACTATCTGGAAGATATCCCATATCATTCCACTCCACAAGGGAGGCAGTTCCACTGACCTCTCAAACTATAGACCCATAGCAATACTCTCTCCTATAGCCAAAATCATGGAAAAAACTGTATCCAAAAACAACTCCTAGTCTATCTTCTTGATAACAATCACCTGTCAAATTATCAACATGGCTTCAGACCAAACCACAGTACCACCACTGCCCTACTTTCCTTTACCAATGTCATAAATCATAACCGTAATAGCAATAAGCTCTCCTCAGCCATCTTCCTAGATTGTTCCAAAGTTTTCAACATGGTAAATCATTAACTTCTCCTGCAAACCTTAGAAAAAAATCTCCCTAGACACCCATGCTATACAATGGTTTACGTCATATCTTGGTGGTAGACAACAGGCAGTCCTGTGGAAAGATAACTTATCTACCCTTTAACCTATAATACTTGGAGTCCCCCAAGGATCCATCTTAGGGCCCCTCCTATTTTCCATATTCATTAATGACTTGCATAAAGTAATAGCAGACACTACCTGTATTTAATGCGCAGACAACTCTACCCTAATCTGTTCTGCTACAACCCCAGAAGAACTACTGACACTATCCCAAAACACGTTTAGCATAGTTGAAAATTGGCTCATCTATCACTGTCTCATACTAAACCCCAAAAAAACAAACTGCTGCTGTTCTCCCCATCTCGTAAGACCTCCTCTTTAACCTTCTCCATTAAATCTAACAATGGCACTATTATCTCACTAGTCCCCTCAATCAAACTCCTAGCAGTTATAGTTGACAACAACCTAAAGTTTGACTTGCATATCAACCATGCAATCAAAACAGTAAATAAAAAATGTGGCTCTCTACATAGAATCAAACCCTTCTTAACCCCCCTAGCCAGAACTGTTCTTGCCCGCAATCATCTACTATCCACACTTCTCTACACCTCCCCCTTTTTCACCAACCTGAGTAAAACCAACCTGAACAAGCTCACAACCTGCTATAATCATATTGCCAGATCTCCCACCACCTCTGCCTATAGAACCCATCATTGCCACAACCTCAAACTACTAAGCTGGCTGGAACTACCTAACCTTCTATGAACTAACCAACTTGTAACTGCCCACAAGATTCTTCTACCAGCCAGAACGGACACCTGATCTTAAAACTCTCATCACCCCCTACCAGAACCTTAAAACTCTTCGATCCTCTAACAAAATGCTAGCTTTCACCTTCAAAGCTAACAACTCAGCTGGGGAAGCTCTGTTTATGAACTCAGTTGGTTAAGTCTGGAACTCTCTTCCTACTGAACTAACCCTACAACCCTCTCCAAACCAATTAAAAAAAAACCTTACTCAATACTTCACTATGCGATGGCTCTGTCCTTGCTCTACCCCTGACTCATCCCCACACTTTACTACTGTGCACCCGATTAGGATCTCCTAGCAGTGTCTCTGAATCCAAACATAATTACTCTGTACTAACATGTTGTTTAAGTGAAATCTAGAATGTATTTTATGTAACCTAAGAAACACACAAATATATATGAACCTTTTGAATGTTGGGCTGGTAATCTGGAAAATGACCTACAAATATATTGTATAACCTCTATCTTGAATTATACTAATAGTGGAATGGTTTTATTATGTAAATATGTAAAAATTTCTCTGGATTGTATTTCTCTATTGTATTTTATATTGTATTATGTTGTTCTGGCTTATGTATTCTGTATGGAGCTTTTCTCCCTGGGCCTCCACTGAAAATGGGCATATATCCAGTCGGACCTTCCCAGTCTACAAATGTAAAATAAATAAATAATAAATAAATAACACCCCCTTGTTAGGTTTCATGAACCTGTAATCCTTGTTACCAACAAACTCCCTTAAGCATGCCCTTTCATCTTTAGAAAGCTTATCAAAAGTTGTTAAATTTGAGCAACAAACTTTCCTTATTGTATGCTCATATAGTCTCTCAAGGGCATTAACCAATGTCAAGTAGATCAAGGTGAGAAGGTCTAATGTGAACATCACTCAAGTTGTATATAGTATAGCCATCCATACTAATGAATTCCATACTACCTACATTACAGACTGTCCTACCATCAAACATTTGGTCATTAATCAGTGTTTGATCCAGGGAAACATCATTAAAATCATTAGCAGTTGTACTGAACAAAAAAAAATCACAACATAGTAGGTCACATGTAAATGTACTTGACTCAGCAAAATCATTAGCAACATTGTTAGATGAAACAACATATAATGCATTTAATTCATGTAATACCTCATCTTTGCCCTCCCCCTCCCCTTCTTGTCCACAGCTCCCCTGTAGGGCTCTTGCCAATTCATACACCCCCCACCCCCGTTGTTTGGTTTCCATGATTCATCAGGCATTCTGAACGCCTCAACTGGGGTGGATAGTCCAAAAAAGCTCCTCATTTTCATAATAATTGTTAGCATAATTACCCCCGTCATCATGGTGCCCTTAATTCACCCTGAGTCCCCAGATCATTGTTTGCACCAGAAACATTGGTATGTTGGTATCTCAAAGGAGGGGTGGGGGATGCACCTTCTTATCAAGATAATCCTTAGTGTCTCTACTAATTTTGTGCTGTTTCTTAGAGACATTGTTTTTAATAAATTTGTCCAAATCTACAAAAATACACTGATAACTAGCTGTAACAGTAGAAAATAATAGGTTGTTTACAATGCTGGTAATCAATTTATTTTTGTAAATTGGTTAACTTAGGCTCATTATCCCTCCTAATGATGTTTATAATCTCAATACTAGTCGTATTGAAAAGTTCCATGAGTTTGTTGTGCATGCTGGAACCCAATTACGTACCCACTGGGTACTTCCAGATGGGTAAACGCTTCAGTACTTACTTGTTTAAGTGCCATGGATGCACTCAAAAATATGTTATCCAACTGTAAAGACTTACAACACTTAAAAAGCCTCTCGAGCTGGCTTAACTGATGGTTCACAATTCCTTGTTCACATCTTTTGACTCGACTGGGTGACGTAAAGTTAACCTCAGGCATACGGAACACTCCATCTAGATTCGTAATGCAGGGGGCCTCACTCAATCAACTCCTATAAGTAGATGCTTCCTCCATGGAAATTGGTGTATGCAAAGTAAGCAATTCAACTTGTGAGTCAGAGATATCAAGTAATCTCATGCCCTTCTCGGTGTTCGCTTGGAGGTTGGCTGATAAGTCCTTCACCACCTGTGTGAGCTCCCTGATTAAGGATTCAATAGTACGATCCACTCCAGCCCCAGACAAGCTGGGGCATTCAAACTAGTAACCAAAAGCACAGGTAAAACAGTAGAACTAAAAAATAAAAATAAATCCATGGACAATCCAAGGCCAAAATGAGCCATTTTAATTCAGATAAAAAAATACTCCACACACAGGCTAAAACCACGGCTTAGCACTTTTGCCTTCTAAAGGTATCAGAGTCATGTGTACACTATAATTAACTTCCTTAAATAGCCATCCCTCCATTTAATCACACTGGCAATTAAACAAACTTAACCCTTGAATTACCATCCAAATATATAATGTACAACAAAACAATCATTTTTTTTAAAAATGGGTCATGTAAAAAATAATAAATCATTACACAACATAAAATAAAAAATACAATAAATGATTTTTGCTGGAACCAAAAAGCATCATCTTATCCTAAACTGCACCATATATGGTGTCCAGGTAACATACAAGCCTTCTTCTTTTGTTTTAAAATACTAGAAATTGAAATATGTTCATTAATGCCCGATGTAACATTAGCATTTAGTCTCAACTGTCAATTGGTTTCCCTAATTTCAATGGCAGCATATGTTGACCCCTTCTCAAAGAAGATATTGGAAGGTCATTTACATGTGCTTAAGAATTCCTGGCATTGCCCAGAAATATTCAAAGAGATTGATATGAATAAGAACTTTTTGTTTTTGACTACTAATATCATTAATTTGTTTTCGGTGATACCTCACGTTAAGGGTCTTGATTCCTATCAACATGCTTTATGTGAGGGACATTTATTGAGTGATGAAAAAGTAAATTTCCTAGTGGAACTAATGGACATTATTTTAAAAAAACAACTTTTTATATTTTGAAGGTGAATTTTTTTCACCAGACCACAAGAGTAGCAATGGAGCCCAAATGTGTCCGATTTTTGCCAATTTGGTATTGACTGAATGGGAAAAACAGAATGTGTTCCCATCACACTACTGGCCCAAATGTATTCTGTTTTTGAGGTTTATGGATGACATCCTTATTTTGTGGGCTGGTAAGGAAGATGAAGCCAAGGAATTTGTTGATTACCTGAATACTACTGCAGAGTATTTGAAGTTTACATGTAAATTACATAAAAAATATATATATTTTTTGGATATTGAACTGGATAGAGAAATGGGAATTCTGCGATCCACCATCTACAGAAAAGAAACCTACTCGAACTCCTTGTTACAATTTGATAGTTGTCATCCTGCACATCAAATAGAAGTGTAGTCAAGGGCCAGATGGTTAGGGTCTCAAGGCTAGTCAGTGATGACGCAATTTACCATCAGGAAATGGACACACTTACAGTGATGTTTAAGACTAGGGGCTACCCCATGCAGCTACTTCATAAAATCAGGAAAGTGGTCAACAAAGGAAGGACCACTAGGTTTGCCTCCATTTTGAACTCTAATGAGACTGTGTTTAGTTGTCATGTTAGGACGACTGTTGGTGGGGATGTCATGGTTTTGCAGTACAACCACTTGATACCCCAGTTGGTAGCCAAATTACACACAATATGGGAGGGTGTGTTTGATGCTGACCTCAAGGTTAAGTTAGGTTGTAGACATAAAATTGTATATAGTAAAGGTCGGAATATCAAAGAACTATTGGAACTTCATGACAACAGAGTTGACAAGCAATATAGGTTCATAATGAGCAAATATGGACCCTGCAATTGGTGCAAGTTTATTAACAATGGACCATATGTTGAGACAGTGGGCTACTATAGGAATCTTGAATGTCAGGGTAGGTGCAACTGTAATTCGGATATGGTGGTATATCTAGCCACATGTATATCCTGTCAGGTTTTCTATGTGAGCAAAACCACTAGGAAGTTAAGGAACAGGATTAACTGAGCACACCAGGAACATTAGCAATAAAAAAAACTACTAGTGCCCTATATTTGCATTCAATCATATGTCAAAACTTTAAAAGGTTTTTGTTTTTTATCATTTATCAAGTTTTTAGAGATGAGAGAGGTGGTGATCCAAAGTCAGATATTAAAATTAGGGAAACCAATTGGCAGTTGAGACTAAATGCTAAGGTTACACTGGGCATTAATGAACATACTTCAATTTCTAGTATTTTAAAACAAAAGAGGAAGGCTTGTTAGTTACCTGGGCACCATATATGGTGTGGTTTAGGATAAGATAATGCTTTTTTGGTACTAGCAAAAATTGTTTATAGTATTTTTTATTTTGTGTTGTGTAATGATTTTTTATTTTTTATTTTTTACATGACCCATTTTAAAAAATTGATTGTTTTGTTTGTAAATTATATATTTGGATGGTAATTCAAGGGTTACAATTGTTTAATTGCCAGTATGATTAAATGGAGGGTTGGATAGTTAAGGAAGGTAATTACATTGTACACTTGACTCTGATGATGCCTTTAGAAGGTGAAAGTGCTAAGTTGTGGATTTAGCCTGTGTGTGGAGTGTTTTTATTACCTGAATTAAAACGGTTCATTTTGGCCTTGGATTGTTTGTAAATTTATTTTTATTTTTTATTTATATTTGAATTTGTTTACAGGGGTAGTGGACTGATCAAAAATGACTAATTTCAGGTTCAGCCCAGATGAAATACAAAACATTTCACAAATAAAAATGCAAATTGTAAGTAATAACAGAGTAGTTCAGACTAATGGCATAGAACAAACTGTGTATATACATTTTAGTGAGCAAGCACATTACAATCTACAATTAACCAGAGAGTAATGTACAATATGTACATTACTTTTAAAAATGGGCCAATCTTCAGTAAATTCTGAAAGAGGAGAAGAGACTTGGAAAGGAGATAGTTTAGGTAATACATCTTATGATGAAGCAGGAGCATTTGGCCTGGATGCAGAATAGCTTTTGAGTTGCATTCTGAATTTGAAAAACATGTTGATTTCCTTTTTGTCAACAGGGAAAGCTTGCCATAGAGAAGATATCTGAGAGGAGAAAGTATGTGCAGTGCTGCAGAGTTTGGTTCTAGGAGTAATGACAGTTAGCGTGGCTTGAGAGTGATGTCTCAGGTTGTATGGGAAGGTTTTTAAATGAAGTTTAGCTGCAAGGGCACTACATATGGTGCGGAACTGGAGTAGTTTGTAATGTTTGGATGCTAAAAGTAGGTTAAATCTTTCTTTTATGGGTAGCCATTTTGCTTTTTCTACAGTGATACAGTAATGCTAACAGAGAGGTGAGTTTGTAATGGATCAGCAGATGCTGTTAAAGATAGTCTGGAGTGTGGCAATGTTTTCTTAAGGCAGAAGTGAAAATTCAAAGTCCATACTCAAGTTAAGAAAAGCCAATGGCTGCTCTAGCTGGTTGGAATAAAACAGGCGAGATATGTTTGGCCCAAAAGAGAAGGGAGTTTATTCTGGCTCTCACTTTGTCTGTATGGAAATGGAAGTTAAGTGACTAATCAAGCCATAATTTTAGGTGCTTGAAGGTTGAAGTTGTCACTATGGACTGACTATGTAAGTCAAAGACAGTTAAAGAGTCAGGTACTTTGTGAGTTTTCACTGGGGTTCCAAAAAGTACAGTCTTGGTCTTGTTGCAGTCGTGAAGTACTTTATGGTTTATAAGCCAGTAGTGAAGCTCATGTAAGTATGACTGTAGTTGACTTTGAATGTTGTTTTGAGTGTGCTCTGATCAGTAAATGACCATGTCATCAGTATTGAGGATAAGTAGGAGATGCGCAAGGTCACAAGGAAGTTTGTTAGTGAACATGGAGCAGTGGACTTGGGCAAGAATGAATCCTTGCAGTACACCTTTGACAGTAGGTACAGATTCTGACTGAAAGGATTCTATTTTACCTCTGAACTGTCTGCCAGTCAGGATGTTTTTAAACCAGTGATTGGTATCTGGACTGATATCAGTTTCAATTAGTTTATTTTGGAAAAGATAGTGGTTAATGAGGTCAAATGCCTTTGTCAGGTCTATAAGTAGGGTGTCTGTAAGAGGCCACTTTCAGAATTTTGCAGGTTAACATCAGTTAGGGACCAAAGTGCTTTCATAATACTTCATCTAGGCCAGAATCCATGCTGTTTGGAGGAGAGCAGCTGGAACTGCTGACTACAGGGAAAGAGTTGGTTGTAGACTGTCTTTACAAGAAGTTTACTCAGAACTGACAGGATGGCTATTGGACAGAAGTGAGAGCTACAGTTTGGGTTGGCTTTCTTTGGAGAGGTTTAATTAGATCAGGTTTCCAAATCTGTGGGATGATGCGTTGTGTGAGACATAGATTATACATTTAGGTGAGAGGAAGACATAGATGCTCTCTACAGTGGTACATGGACCATGGGTTTATGTTATCACATCCATGGAGGGGGGAGGTGTCAGTGGAAAATTTTCAAGTAGAACAAAGACGTCTTTGGGATGTATGTGTTTGAAGTGGAAGAGGGGGATGAATGGTGGTGGGGTCGGCAATGAATGATTTGTCTGAGGTGTAAAGTTTACTGATGGGAGATTAGGAGATTCTTTAAGGATATCTTCTGGAGAATGTTTTGTCAAACCTCATTGAATGCTGTTTGTATACAGGATATCATGAGGAGGTTTTCTTCCTGTGAGTAGGTTAACCTCTTTCTAAAAGTGTTTACAGGAATATGAGAGGATAACAAGTTTGCAATTTTTTTTGTGCCTTCTAATTGACTTCTTGGGAAGGTTACATAAGACTATAAAGTAGGTGTGGTTATCAGTTTTGGTGATGTATTTCCATTTTTTTCCTGTTTCATCCCTTAGAGTTAACTATCTTGAAATTCAGTGAATTAAAACAAAATAGTATTTAAGAAAGCTGTAGGACCTCCTCATAACTTGCATTTCCACCATGCATAAAATGTTTGCCTTTTTGTTTTCAAATAATGCACTGAGGTTAAAAAGATATTTCTCAAGTCCAGGTTTTTAGTTGTGTGTCAACAAATCTCTGTGACCTCATTTATAGCTGCCAAATTCTGCTGAGTCCTGATAACAAGAGCTATACTACTGTTAAAATCAGATAAGGAGTACATTTTTCATTTTCTATTAATCTTACTTTTTTATTTTGATTTATCATTAGTTGATTGACAAATGATAAATATTTAGTTCTTCAAAAGTAAATGTGATATATACATGAGCTTCATGTAATGGTCTCTTTTTGTGACCATCATTACATTCATACCATAATATAAAGTACTATTTGCTGATACTTTTTATCAGGTATGAACATTTGATAATTAGAAGATCTTTAATGTCATGTAAGGAATGTAATAAGTGACACAGAGGCACGGTACATCTTGTCTAACTTCCCTGATATTTATATAGCAACTGATTTACAAAACATTGGCATAGATATGACATATTAATCACTGTAACCATCTCATTAGCCTTAAAGCTATGGACTCACATATAATGTCCTCCATTTAAGAAGCTAGAAATATACCTGTACTATATGTCTATGAGATGTCTGTATTACACTACGAGGAGTAATTCAAAATTAACCTTAAAACTACAATAAAGATCTAATGGGCTTTACACATCAAAATAAAGCTATTTTATTATAACCAAGGCACATCTCAATAATGCAGCTTTTTATTTCTTAAAGTTATTTTAAACTCATGCAACTATTTAACTGTTCAGTTCCTTCAATGGTCCTTTTTATGTGGAAAATGTAATAGGACTATTTATGATGAACTCTGTTTCTTGATTTTTGGACAATTATTGTTATACTGTGATTTTATTTGTAGATACAGCTTCAGAAGCCTCACTCTGCAACTTTTGCCCATAACAATTTTCCCAATCTCAGTTGTCTTACAATAGGACAGGTTCTGACATTTCTGGTTCTTCATCTTTCCAAACATTTCACTTGGATGTATTGATCTTATTCAGAGCTCTTGTAACCTCTTCTCTGCAGCTTTTTGCATTTTTCAAGAACCAAAAAGGATGCTTCTAATATGAGATGAAGAGTTTCAACTTGCAAATGATTAGATTCCCTGAGCTGCACCCCCATCCCCCAAAAAGCACATAAGCACATTTTAAAGTGTCTTTTGCAGAGGGGAAGCACCCCCCCAAACTACCAAAGTAAGGGACAAGCCCAAATACCCCAAACATATATATACCAACACCATAGTTGCACCAACTCAATAAACAGGGGAAACTACCCCCAAAAAGGGCACCACTGCTGGCACAAATAGCCAGCAGTGATTTTATATGGAGGATATGCAATCTTTAGTGGGATGAACTTCTGACAAATGACACCAAAGAGCTCAAGCTCCGTCCACCCATAGGTAAACCAAATAGGATATTGGGTCAGCCACTTTACCCTGAACTTTATCTTCATATTGTGGATATTATCATAATTTGTTTGTGCTCTTAATTGCAATTCAGGTATTCCTTTGCAGTTCCTTTAATAGTAGAATAGTTGCCTCTACTGATTTGTTTTATGAATTTCTTTTACTTTGTTATGATTCACAAACATACCGTATGTACTTTTTCAGATAAATTGTTTTATGACCTTCAAACCTGCAGTAGATTTTGATTTTTAAAAAAAGAAAAAAAAATAGCTAAATATATTTTCACTACAACCAACACCAAATAAACAAATGCTTTGTTTCCAGTTTTAGTGCAACAGCCATGAAAAAAATATGAGATGCTTATAATATCCAACTATGAAATGCTAAAGTATACCAAAATGAAGAAGGAAAAACATAAAATAAATAATTTATTGTCCAGGGCATTTGAATGAACAATCACCAAGAAGACTTCCTCAAGGCAATAGAAAAGGAATAGGTTATTTGAAAGGCAGAAGGGTAGACAGAGGTGTGTAAATAGAGGGCAAGCTCTTATGCATATTAACAGTTCTGATAGAGATACTGTCATAAGAAGTATTGTATATTAACTTTGGTTTCCCCTCATATGCAGATCGGATAAATAAACCACAGGTTCCACTTTGTTGCCTTTATTTCTGCACCACAGCTTGGGCTTGAAGTTTAGTGCTCTCAACAATAATGCCCTTTGAATAATCTCTAGAAAGTTCTAGTACAGACTTCTACCTTCTACTTTTTACTACTTAATAATTACTATGATAGAGAACAACAATTTTTTGCCCCTGCAGTCCATTCCTTACCATGCCAGTAACCATGTATATATAAAGCTACTGTGATCTCAAGTCTTTGACAGTAAGGATACAAATAATATTGCTTACACACAATTATAGGGCTCTATCCTAGAATAATGTCAAAATATGTGCATCCGTAGACCCCCTTGCCTCACCTGAGCACCTCAAGAAAGCATCATTTAGACTGGGAAATATATGCTAAAGTTATATTGGAGCATGCAAATTTTTTCAGAGGAACTGCCATACAATCATTTTAAATTCATTTGTCCACCAACAATACACACTCACACACACACACACACACACACACACACACACACACACACACACACACACACACACACACACACACACGCTGCATATCTACACAACTTAACAGGCTTTGAATTATACTCCTTAGTCAATATTTTCTCCTAAACTTTTGACTAATTTAGCCATTAAAGGCCCTTATCAGGGCCTTATAAAGTTCAACAACTCAGTGATTTCTTGTGATCCCTTCAGCCATCAAATTCATTAAAAAAATTCACCAGTAGTGAGGCCATTCATCTTTACTTATATGAATTTATTTATCTTGCAACATCCTGGCCTTTAAACCCAGAAACAGAAGCACTTCACATTGTCTTAATCTGAAATGAACCACACAGTAGCCTAATGACATTATATCACTTTGATCCACTATGCGTCCTATACCTAATGATCTTATTTCTTTATTTCTGTCAATTTACCTATTAGATCTCCCAAAAAATTATTCCTCTTTAAGTAACTAGTTTGGCTTTAACTCCTCTTCCCAGTCACTATGCCACCTCTCACCAAATATCTGTACATATCATTTGCAAGAATGTGACCCAACGCTATCCTGAAGATACAGTCAAAAGTATAGTAATCCCAAATCTTTTTGGGAACCCCTCTCAAGTCTGGGATCAACTCCTTTTCCATCTAGCCATGCATGGATTAATTTGGCATTGACAATAAATGACTGCAAGTGACTGTAGTTTCATAATACATGGGGCGTGGTAATATGTTATGAATTCAAGGAACAGAGAAGAGGAAAAAGAAGAACAAAGCCTTATTACGCATTATTCTGTTGTGTTTTGTTAAGAACCTGTCAACATTGTTAAGCTCTTGTCTCAGACCAGACCATTAACAGTGGCCAGTGCTGACAACCACAGAACAGCAGTAAGAAGTTAAAACAGCTTAAAAGCTCTTAATAAACTTTGCTGTCAAACAAACATGGTAGATAAAAGTGCCTAACGGAGTCTAAAGACTTTTATTTACAGATAGATACTTGCTACCAGTGATTGTCTGAATGATAAAATTAAGAGTTGTACATCTTTCAAAACTAACAAAAAAAATTACAATCTTACAGATTTTTTTCCTAATCTCGTGTACATTATAGTAGCTAAATGTTAAATCACCATGTACAAGAAGGACTTACAACTGGGTCTCTCTAATCGTATCTCATTTGTTATATACTCTTTACGTGGACATCCAGACTTCTTGCGTATCACTTCATTATGCTATTAAGAGGAATATCTTAACATCCATGGCACATAACAACTGAGATCAGAGCATTGCTTATAATCATGTATATTGTAATCTAAGTATGCTCAAGTGACCTTGTAAAAATTATCATACTTACCTTCCCAGAAAAAATCCAGAATTAAACTTTAAACTGCCTTAAGAAATCAATGGAGGGGATATGTGACATCTTAGGTAGAACAAACATCTGGATAGTCTAGATAATCAATATGTTAAAGAAATTAAAGTTCTATGAAAAAAGTTATAAAGTGTTATAATTTTTCTGTTAACAACAAGTTGAATTTTCATTCGCAGCGGTGACTCAGTTTTCCACAAGTGAATGCTTTAAGTTAGGTAGGCAGGGATATGTGCACTAAGAGGGTGGAATTCAGAAATTCAGTCTGTGACTCGATAAATGCTAGCACTGCTCTGCAGTGATGAGACTGAGCAGTAATGTTGAGTTCAGAAGGAGGGCTATAAACATGTTTTCAGAAGTAAGGCTAGAAGTATAACACGTTATGATTTTAGAATTTTGGTATAGCAGCTTTTTATTTTTTTTATCTCTTCTACCTCAGCCTTCTGACTCAACTGCCCCAGTGGCTGTCTGTAGGCACATTACCAGCTAGGTAAAAACTTAGACCATTGTTATATTAGGTAGGTCATATTGCATCTGTTTTATTTGTTATTTATTTATTTATTTATTTATTTATTTATTTATCTATCTATCTATCTATCTATTTATTTATTTATTTATTTATTTTTATGACCTACTCTCATTACCTTCTCCTTGTTCAGTATGTAGTGATGTTAATGCAGATAAACTGCACTTTATTTGCTGGTGGGCAACCTATTGACCGCAGCAAAAGTATATCTCCTGGTCTTTGCCATAGGCTGTAGCTCTTTCCAGAAACTCTATTCTTCCCTCAGTGGCATGGGAATGGACAAGATTGCTGCTCATTTCTATACCCTCAATTAACTCCTCACTGATTTCATTTACTAGTCAAACTTGGGGTGGGCATGAACCATACACAGAGTCCAATTTATCTGAACTATAGAGATGAACTTTAGCATAACATTCTTATGATCCAGTCTACTTCAAGGTCTAATGTGAGATTTTTTTATTCATTTGTTATTTATTTACTGAGATTCAGTTTATCCTGTTCAGGAACAGATGGACACCTGACACTGCCCTAAAAAATAGCCTGTATAAGACAGAAAAACAGTCCCAGATGGGATGACAGTCCATCATAGAATGCACACATGCATTCATGCACTAATACACCTGTACTTAATTAAGAGAACTGCCAGTTCTTGTTTCTGCTTCACTTTTGGATATGAAAATATATTGGATGCCTGGCACAACTCATGTGGACAATATGAGAGCCTCAACCTCTTAGCACAATAGTGTGGACAAACCCAAAAATAATAGGGAGACAAAGCCCCCAAAAAAAGGGACAAATTTATATTTTGCTCTCATAAACTTAGAAATTTGCTAGAATAAAAGGTCTTGTGTTAGCATGCATTTTCTGAAAGATATGAAATGTGAAACTCTAATGCCTGTCATTATTTAGTGAATTCATTCCTCACTGATTTGCCACAAAAATTCAGTAAACCACACATTTTAAAATCAACACACCAAAAATATGAGGTAAAAATTTGGACACTCTGCAAAAATCCAGACAGTTGAGAGGTATGAGAGAGTAGACTGCACAGAATGCAGCCTAGACAGAAATTAAACAGGAAAACAAAGGTTTGTGAGGCAGAAATAATAACACCTCTGCCAACTGGCTCCATTCATAAAGTGAGATAAAGGTCTAACTATTACCCGGATGGCCTGTGTTTGATTTGCTGCTTGGCCAACTTTTGTAGCTGTGGCCAGGAAAGTGAAGATTGTAAAGAATTAACCTGTTCACCTCTCTTTGTGGGGAAAATGTGGGTCAGAAGTCTATGGATACACTAAGGGTGATAATTCCCCCACTGGAGAATAGAGAACATATCCTAAGTGTCTTGTCAGATAAAGAGGTGGAGATTATTCTGAATCCATGTGTCACTTATGGAAGTGGGTTAAAGTTCTTCACTAACACTCATGGCATGCCCTTCTCAGGAGTGATGTACCTGTCATGTGCCGGGGAAGTACAGTGTAAAGCAACCCCCAACCTTTCACTTATGACAGCATCATTCCCAGGGTCTGAGTCTTGCCCTGATGAGAACAAATGGGCTGTATGGCTCTCATGTAGAAGACAGCAAATTGGTCTATGGTTGGCATAAAGGCAAACTTGAAGAAAAAAGGAGGAAACATCAGTAAACAACATATTTCCTGATTCACTGCAGAGCCACCAACCTTTTTTCTACATCCTGCTTAAATGCATAATTTCTGAGGTGATCATAATAGTCACCTCAAGGCTTTACTATGTACATTCACTGTAACTGATTATTTAGAATCCCAAAAAACATGACTGAAATCTGTCAGCTAGCAAAGGCCACCTACAAGTAGTATGTAGGTTGCTATTACAGGTTAATCTATTTTGTTAATTGGCACAAGTCAAATAAAATATATGATGCAGATTAATTTGAAGTGGCACTATTCCTGCCCAATTAATCCAAAATCCTGGTCTATCTGTTACACTCTGCTTCGCATGACTGTCACTTTCATGCTTTGATAATACCACAGTACAAATACATATTATTACATTATACCACATACCACTATATTTACTTGCATTTTGACACATAAGCACATACACGTTTTGTACTGGATTTAGGACATGCCTACCTACAAAACGGTGAAACAGTTCATGCGCCATTAACATCTTTAAAGGATGTAATAATCATATTCAACATTAGCAGTTTGTGATCAATCTTGCAGTAGGACCAGAACTTTAGGTTGTGCAAATATTTCAACTCCTCTATTTTGTGTTCTCTTTTGCCACCATAATCACTTAATGACAAAGCTCCAGAAAGCTATAATGAGTTCCTGTGAGCAACGCCGAATTGACATGCTTGTATGCTATGTCTGATTTTAACATGTTGCAAAATCAGCTTATGGATTTTGTCCCATTAGAGCACTGTGGATTCCAGTAACATACCAGACAATCTGTGAAATGAAGGCTGATGTAATACTTCAGACCGCCTTGCTAGACAACAAAGGCAAAACAGAGAAACTCATAGCAACAAACCTTTGTCAGCGATGAAATTTAAGTGCAGAATGAAAAATGAAGATTAGTAGTTAAGTGGGTCATAAGCAAACTAGAGAGAAATATATCCAATGCATACAATGCATACATGGTAATAGTTCTGAAGGGGACGTGTCTTCAAAATCTGAAAATGAATTGACTCATGGGACAAGCAATAAGGGATAGCAGAAAGCATAGTCCAGATAACTGTGAAATCTGACTTATCTTTTTGCATACTTAACCTTTAGCCAGATTCAGAAACGTAGCTAGCCAAGTATTCTTAAATAGTATTTTTCTGGAGATTAAGAAGTCATTCACAGTTTCTTACTGTAAATTTTAGATTGAGTTATACTGCCAAGAGCTTACAGATCAGTAAAGCTCCCCTCAAGTTCTTATCTGCTTTATGAAGTAATTATATTCTATTGTTTTAGCACACAGCTGTATAATGTAAAACAACTAATGGGAAACTAGGAAATATTCAAAATGGTGTAAAACTTTAAAAGGCACATAATGAAAGAAATGTGTTCAGTAATAAATAAATAAATAATACTAAACAGCAGATGTGCTAAAATTCAATGAAATAAAGCTGATGTATCTCTTCAAGTTTGCAGCTTCCACTGTCATGAGGGATACAATGAACTGAACCAATTTCTTCTGTAAAATCACTAACACCCCTTACACTCAGTTGTTATTTCTCAAGTATGATCGAAGTATCCTACACAGCATTGACAATATGCAAATGAAGAATTAAGGAAGCAAACATGAGACTGAACAACTACAGAAGTCATAGCATGAAGCCAACAAGGTGTGCAGTCTCTTCCCATTGCCAGTGATAATGATCAGATTACTTCATATAACAACCAGTTTTAATGTAAGAATCAACACACCTTTACATGTCCTGATGAAACCCTTTGGTACAGGGCCATGGTCTCTTTGTGGTTCTATGTTTACTCATAGATATTATCTAAAGTAACAGTAACATGCGGAAATGCTCTTTTTAATTAAAGTAGAGTATAATCCTCACATCTGTCACAGCAGATGAAAATAATGTTTGTATGTAAAAAACATCAAAGTAATACTGCTAATGCTATTTCATTTATGATATATTATGTATGTGCATTTGTGCATCTGTGTTTGTGTGTGTGTGTGTGCATGTGTGTGTGTGTGTGTGTGTGTGTGTGTTTGCAGGGGTAGTTCTGGGTTCTGAGCAAGTGTTTTAGGGTTCTAAGTGTTTTACACAGCTTCTGTTACCTGCCTTTTGTGGTGAGTTGTTGACCGAGAATACTTGAAGTAATTTTTCACAAATCTTCAGCTGACAACAGCCATGGAAGTAAGCAGTTTGAGACAGCTATTATTATTTGCTACAATGGAGTGAATGTTTAGTGTTTGGCATCTTTGTATGGTGTAATGGACCACATAGGTGGCTGGGTATGGAGTTGGTTGGTTGGGTAAATCAGTATTCATAATTCTCAAACAAGGTACTATTTTGCTGGGGCATGGTTTGGCCTGAGAGATTATATAATCTAGTAGGGTTAAGAGACAGCCCAATGGCATAAAAAATAATTCTGTATTTATACAATAGCTCAGACACTACAGGGCAGGTCAAAGAACGGACTACTGACAGTTTACTCCATATTTGCTCTTTAACAGAAGGATGGGAGACCATAGCATACACTCACCTTCTAGCTGTGTCTTTAAGCTAATTCATAGCACAGCATCTTTTATAAATAATCACCACTAGCAACAGCACAGTAAGCAAGAATGTGTATTCATAGCAGCACACAGTAATGGAGTCACATCACTGTGTGACAGCAGAAAAATCAGCACATGTATGAATTAGGTAGCATTTTATTGTAAAACAGATATAATCAATGCTTCACTGAAATACGTTTAAAAACTGAGTATAACATACATAAAAATATCCTAACATAATGCATTACTAATAAAACACTACGGAAGATGTAATAGTATAATTTTTTCCAAAAACTTTTAAACATTCCTATTGAAAACTTTCTGTGCCTTCACTTACAAATTATGTTAGAATAATACCTTTACTTGCTATCACACTAGTTGTGCTATTTTGCTATTATCCATTGCATTTGTCATGTTGCTGTTAAAATTATGTAGACTTTGAAAACATGCATTTGCAGATATTGCATAGAACCCAAAAAATGCACGTTTAAAGATGCGTTATAAAAATCACAGTCTTATACACATTATTGCACAATGACACTATTCTCAGTTAAATCTTTCCCAGATTTGGACATTCTGGCAGAGACCCTGCAACGTTTGGATCAGAAATGAATGTAGTGACCACACACTATTGTACAATGACTGTATTCTCAATGAAAACCTTCACAGAGTTTGGACTTGTGGTAAAGCTCCTTCTGTACCAGGGTCAGGAATGGATGTAGTGACTACAGACTATTGTGCAATAGTCTAGCGTTTCATCAAACTATTGCACAATGATAATATTCTCATTGAAAACTTTAGCAGAGTTGGGCCTAGAAGCAGAATGAATGCAGTATCAGGGATAGGAATGGATGTAGTGACCACAGGCTATTGCACGATGAAAATATTCTCAGTGAAAACTTTATCAGAGTCATACCTTGTGGCAGAACTCTAGAAGTTCAAGGTCAGGAGTGGATGTAGTGATCACAGGCTATTGTACAATGACCATATTCTCAGTGAAAACATTTGCAGAGCTTTGCCTTGTGGCAGAGCCCATGCAGCGTCAAGCCCAGCAATCAATGTAGTGACCAAGGATATCACATAATGAAAACATTCTCAGAGAAAACTTTCACAGAGTTGGAACTTGTGGCAGAGCTCTTGCAGTACTGAGGTCAGGAATGGATGCAGTGACCACTGGCTATTGCACAATGACTATATTCTCAGAGAAAACTTTTGCAGTGTTTTGCCTTATGGCAGAGCTCCTACAGTATCAGGGTCAGGAGTAGATACAGTGACCAGAGGCTCTGTACTGGGAAGGAAGATTAGGACCCAACAGGAGTGAAGACCAAATGACATTCACCAGGATTCATGAAGCTCCATGTCGGAATAGCATTATTCCAACACTGAGTGGTTTGTGTCAGTGTAGAACAGCAGCGCGCCTTGAATATTAATGAAGATGCACTGCTGTAGTCCTACACAGACACGATCTTTGTGTACGAGGACAGACGGTGTGTCTAAGAGCAGTGCTTCACAATACACATTCCCCCTGCACTCCATAATTGTCATACGGCAATGTAATGGTGGCAAGAATGTCCGCAAAATACCTCTTAGAGTGTCAGAAATCTGGAGAAAGGAAATAAAAATCTGGCTCACAGAGTTAAGTAGATAGAATAACAGGTTATGCATTAGCATGAATGTGCTGAAGGTATGAAGTGTAAAACAAAAATGTCTATCAGTATTTTCTAACTGCAATTTTTAATGATTTGCCACTAATCCAACCGAAAGCCACAATTCTATGAAAAACGGACCAAAAATTTAATGCTAATATCTGGGCAGTGTGTGACAATCTGTACAGCTGAGAGGTATGGTATACACTGTGAGCGTCCGTGGAGCATACCTCAAATGCAAAGCCTGCCATGTCATTACCATTGTAAAAGCACAGACCCCCACTGATAATGTTGCAGAAATCAATGTGCATACCCCTAGAGTACAAAAATAAAACACAACAGTTTAATTTTTTTTTCTGTCTGCAATAAAGTTTAAATCTTTTAGCTGAGCGAGTGTGCACATCGTGCAGCTCTGTTTAGCCTGGCTTACACATCATAAGGAGTTAAATAGGTATATACTCAAAGCATAACAATGCAGAAATAGTGAAGTGGTTAGAGCATTTGCCATGCAATTAGTCATTCCTGGTTTGATCCCCAATAAAGCTGATTTATGTTTTACATGTGAAAGCAGTACATAATTAATTTTTTTTAATAATTAGGTAGTAAATAACACATATTTGTTAACCAGAGTTCTGTAGTAGGTCCAGATGTGAGGTGTGAGTGTCATAAAGTTGTGAAACTCCCATATAAACACAAGTGCCCCATGCAGTATAGTCACACAAGAATAAATGTAATGAAAGCACATTGGGGGATGTCAGGGAAGGTAAACAAATTTATAATATGTCAGGAATGATGAATTAATCCCATACAGGTGGTAGTCCATAAAATAAAACATAAGCAATGCTAAGCATTGCACAGATATGCTGACCGGGTGTAAGCATTGTGTATATATGAATGCTAAGCAATGAGTAGCCCACCTAAGTGAATTTACCCATTAGTAAGCAGTGCTGAACCTGGCCTTTTAAGCACTGCCAACCTTAGCTAAGAAGGTTTTCCCGTAGCTTAGCTTAGCTCAGCATATTCAAAACCATGCAATCATGGTAAAGGGTAGGAAATCTGCTGTATTTAAACCTTGAAGGCAGGAATACAGCTCATAACTGGTTGTAGCTCCCCACTGTAGGCAGTATGGCAGGTGTTGGAAAGGGCATGCACTTTTGGGCACAGCTCTGGGGCATACAAGCATCCAAGGTCATGGTAGGACTCCTTGTAAAAAAACATGATGTGAGACTGCTGTAGGACCAGTACCAGGGCTCTCAATACAAAGTGGAGCCCTGGGAAAGTCTCACCTGTGATCTCACCAGTGCCACTGATATCCCTTGGACTGGTGAACAGGTCCAGCACCACTATGTTGACTTGAAGCGGAGGAAGAGGGAGCTCTTGGACCAGTGGGTCCAAGAAGCACAACAGAGGGGTGATGTCCCAGCAATGTGTAAGTATTAATATCAATAACTGTTTACCAAAGTCCACCCTGTGTATGCGATGGATAGGTATGCATAAATGTTTCTCTATTTCCATTACAGCTCCAACTGATGGGCTGTGAACCAGGAAGCCCACGCCAGCAGGTTGCAAAGCCTGTGTCGTGAGGCTGGTGAGTAATAATCCTGCTTGTAGTAGTCATACCAAATAAATATAAAGGAGTAGAATGTCACCTGACAGTATTAAAAATGGGTATGGTTTGTACTGAATAAAGCAGACAATATTACAGTAATAGTCTCATATAGGTTATATATAAATAAAACTGTATCTGCCTGTCAATAAAATTTAAAACCCTGGACTGGTTGCGTTTACTCTGGTATGGTATGAGTTGAAATTTGTACAGGTTATGCATAGCAACTATAGCTCTGAAAACATTAAACAATCAAGTCTCATCTATAAAAGTTAGTGCATCTATAAGACATGAGATTAACTGATATTAAAAATGTCATGCACCAAGATTTAATATTTGAATAGGAATGTATGTATAAGAATGCTGTAATTGCAAGGTTAGACAGTACAACAAAGAGCGAATGAGGAAGAAATCATTCAAACAAAACCCAGCAGTTTCTCAATAGCTCCTTGTGATGAAACACACACTTGTCATATTTTTAGCAGAAACAGCCACGGTTCGAATCCCGGGAGTGGTAGTAAGCTGTATGCATAATTTCAACTAGGATTCTGTGAAAATGTGTAGAAACAATCAAATAATGTTAACAAACATTCCCTCCACAGGTCTTCCAGGTAAGAGAAGGTATAAAGAAGCTATAGGAAGGCTGTAGCTATACTGTGTCCAACACCCATGGTTCAACCCCAAGCCTGCAAATGACAGCAAGATAAGTACATACTCCAAATGGTCTCCCCCAAGAAATATTCAAAAGTGTCATGCTGTCACAGCTACTGGTCCCTGCTAACAACAACCATGGTGACTGATAGAAATCAAGGCAGAGTGTGTCAGTAGCACACACACAGTATGAGTTCACATATGTAACCCTGACTATGCAAGTATGGGTAGAAACAGTCATATAGTATTAACAAACATTCCCTCCGCAGGTCTTCCAGGTAAGAGAAAGCATGAAGTAGCTATAAGAAGGCTGTAATTATACTGTGTACAAGCATACCACTGCCCAACCCAATGCCATAGTTGCTGTAATAATACCTGTAGAGTAATGAGTAGAGCAATAATCATTAAAGCTGTGACCACTTAATAATCTACATTTGTTAACTGACATCCCCCCCACCTTATCTTCACCAGTAATCTAAACGCATAAATGAATGGATATGTTCATAGGTTCATAAGTTCATACTAGGCTATCTGCCCTAGGGCATTTATAAGCCTAGCCAGAATGTGTACTGGGTAGGATCCAGTGTTTGTAGGTCCCCAATATCTTTATTTATGAGGTCCAGGATTATCCTTTCCATAGCTTTGCAGACCAAGCTAGTCAGGCTTATGGGGCGATAGTTTCCAGGAACCGCCGAGGCACCACCTTTATGGAGAGGGACCACTGTTGCTGTACGCCACTCTTTGGGCACATATCCTGTAGTAAGGCTGAGATTGAACAGTAGTTTTATGTTTGGGTTTAGCTCTTCTTGGAGTTCATGTAGGACGCAGCCCGGGACACCATCTGGTCCCATTGATGCTGTGTTTTTTGCTTTGGAGAGGGCGGCTCTTACCTGAGCATCTGAGATGTCAGGGGGGCAGCACTCTGCTGGGATAGATATTTGCCCTTTTGGTGGGGAGGGAGAAGTTTGCTGAACCTGTCAGCTAGGATGTTGGCAATGTCTGTGGGTTCGTGTATTTTTGTCATTTTGGACTAATTCTGAGCATATCTGGGAATTACCACCCAGGTTCCTAACATAACTAAAGAAAGCCTTGTGATTATCCTTAGTGTCCTGTGCAATTTTTCTCTCGAAGCTGGCCTTAGACAATTTTATGTGTGCCCGTAGTTTTTTGCTAATACTGATCAGTGATGCCTTCCCTTTTTGGGATTTTGCTCTATCATTTAATAGCTTCCTCCTTCTATTGTATAGTTTGTTTATGGCTGGGGTCCACAAGACAGGACGTCTGCCTTTGGAGGATTGGGTCTTGGTTTTATTTGGGATTGCATGATCCATGCATTCCTGAAGGTGTTCATAGAATGCGTTTATAAAGGATTCTGTGGTCTGGGGCGTATTTTCCACAGGCCCGGGGGCTTTGAAGGATTCCACCTCAGTTTTGAGGAGTGTGAAATTTGCTTTAGAGAAGTTTTTCACTGTGGTTTTCTGGGCAGGGGGTGGGGTCGGGATTTGAATATCCAGTGAGATTAGTTTATGGTCTGATCTTACCAGTGAGGGATACACTTCTGGTCTGGAGCATAGAGTCCCCATGTTTGTGATGATCAGGTCTAGTATGTTTTCCCCTCTTGTGGGAGTGGTAACAAGTTGTTCCATAGCATTTGAGTTTATAAATTCTAAGAACCTTTGGGCTAGGGTGTTGGAGCTACAGTAATGCTCCCAGTCTATGTTTGGGTAGTTGAAGTCACCCAATATAATGGTGTTTGGAGAGACCTTCATATTTTCCAGTGTTTTCAGGAAGGCTGAGTGGGGTTCCTAGGTTTGGGAGGGTGGTCTGTAGCAGGCTATAAACTGGAAGGCAGTTTTACCCACTGTTAGTTGCACATGGATAGTCTCTGATGCTTCGTGCTTTGCCATCAACCTGGAGGTGTGGGTATCTTTGATGAATATCGATACTCCCCCTCCTTTTGTGGTTCGGTCCAAGTTTTGGGTCTGAAAAGCATGGTATGAGGTGTAACCTGGTAGTGCTGGGGTGCTCTCGGGAGCCATGAACCAGGTTTCTGTTACTAAACAGATATCGATGTTCTCCATGCTAAGGAGAGTTTCGAGTGCGTGCATCTTGAGGTTTAGACTTCTGGCGTTGAGTAGCATTACTCTTAGTTTCTTATCCCTTGTGATACCTATGGAGGTGGGTTTGTCTTTTGAGCCTTGCCTAAAAAAGGCACTATGGGGGTAGCAAGAGCCTTTGCCAATATCCGAAAGCCCAGGGGTGACAGGTGCAAGCTGTCCCTAGCAAAGCATCGTGGCTTGTCGAGCATATCATCCCAAGCTGACAGGCATTGGATCCCCTTTGAATGACACCAGTACTTAAGCCAATTGTTGAAATTGATCATCTTGTCTTCATATTATGGCATCATTCTGTTGGGACATGTGTCCTGTTGTTCTTCAAATGTTGAAATGTATTCCAATTAATATTCCCTGTTCATATACTATCATTGGTGGCCTGTCGCTATCAATGTAATCTGCATGCTGGTGTAATGCCCACTATGGTTCCATATATGCATGTATTCTGTTTGCTATGCAAATGTTCCAAATCTGTTGTTTTGGGTTAATGGGAATACTCATGCATGCTGTTATAACTAATCCTAGAATGTGTTTACCATTACTAACCAACATATATTCTAAACTGCAACACCATAGCACATCAGGGACGGCCAATCCCAGTGGATTCACCTCTCCTGACTTATCTGGCAATGGCACTGGGCCCAAGCACATCTCGGACCCACCCTGGGACCTCCTCATCTGCTGGTCCTGCACCACCTTCAGATGGAACCACCTCAGGAGATGGGGCTTGCCCCCCTGGGTATGGGCGCAGACAGGATCTTGTCCCCCGAAGCCAGGTCCAGGGTCTGGTGTGTAGCGAGCTTCGCAAGGAATTTGGAGATCTGCTACACCAGCTTGAGGGCCATGTGGTGCAATTAGAGGGTCAGCCTGCTCCTCTTGCTCAGCCCTCAGTGCAGCCACCTTCGGGGACATGAAGATGCAGTGCTGACTGCCCATGGGTGGGGACCTCACTCCCACTGTATCCATTTGGGGGATCATGAGCTTCTGATTACCAAACACCCCTCCCTGTCTAAGGTGTTTACTCCCTGCATGTGTCATATGCCACCCCTGTATGCTGTCTTGTCTGTCTTCCTATGCTACCTACTTCCCCAAATATACCTACTACCCTTTCTCAAATTCCCACTCTCAACTTGGAAAAAAAACAAAAGGGCAATCTGTTCCCCCAAAAAAAGTCACCCCGTATATAGCTGTCCATTTCACACACATGTCCTCTGGACAGATGTAATCTTGTCTAATTGGGTTTACAACACATTATTGTTGTCCTCACCTCTCTCTCTCTCTCTCAGGAGGTTGAGTGTCCAAATGTGCCTCCAAATTCAGTATATATGCACAGCGGTTGCTGTAGAAGAAATGTGCAGCTATGGACCTTCCCTACATCCATCCTGCACACCACTATCAATCTTTCATATTGTTTTACCCTCTTTGTGCCCCCTTTTTCACCACTTTCCTATCACCCATTTTTTCTTTTCTTTTAAAGAAATTAACCTGGAGGTAAGCAGGAGTAAGCAATAGTAAGCGGGAGTAAGCCTGTTTGCGTGGTGCTAAGCTATGCCTGCAAAGATTAAGCACTTTTAAGGCTGTCTGGAAGCATATTTGAGCAGAAGTTAGCATTGCTCCCACTTAGGGTGGGAGGCTGGCATAATGGTTAAGGTGCTTACCTTACAGACACAAGGTGCAGGGTTTGATTCTCACAGGAGGTAACTGGCTAGGCTTAAAATGGCCCACAAAGGCAGTAAGTCTAGTACTAATCTATGAACCTATGAACCACACAAACCCACTTACAACTGCTTAAAAGAGCCTAAATCACTCCTTGTCCAACAGCCATTGTTCTGCCCAGCAACAAAATAATCAGTCCTAGCATGTCGTGAACCCAGGAACCGGAACACCATAGCCACAAGAGATTACCATTAAGCCATCTGAGCTGTAGATATCTCTGATGTTTATTCAAACATATCATACAGCACAGTCATTCAACAGTACGGAAAATGTGTGTATATATATATATATATATATATATATATATATATATATATATATATATATATATATATATATATATATATATATATATATATATATATATATATATATATATATATATATATATAGTGCAGTCGGACATCTGATTCACACTCTGAATCTTGTACTGCAACAAATCTGACCAAAGGCTGTCGAAACAGGGTGAAGGGGCCCAAACTATGGACCTAATTCAGTTATTGCCCTCATCCTTTCCTCCCCAGCAAAACTGTTCTACATTCCAACAAAATAATAATGTCTTGCAAGTCTTGAAGCCAGGACCCTATAAACTACAATCAATGCAATGTACCATTACACCATCTGAGCCCATAAAATAGTGATGACATTCCAAACATATCAGTTAGTACAGTCTTTCAACAGTAGGGAAAGGAGTCTGTAGAATCGGTCTGTAGAATTGGTCAGGTACTCTATACATAAATGTATATATGCATGGAGATGCATATATGTGGAAACATCTATACATAATACACACACACACATATATATATATATATATATATAGAGAGAGAGAGAGAGATACATCCACATTTATATCCACATATATGCATACATACATACATATATATAGAAAGGTGAATAAATACATACATATATATGTAAATATATGTATATGTATACATAAATATACAGAAATATATAACAGCTACAAACACATGCAATCAGGGGGTCATGCTGCTGCAGACTATAAGTGTAAATTGGAAAATGCACTCACTGGAAGTATCCCTTAAAATGGGGAACAATGACATCTGTGCTGTAACAGAGACCTGGTTAAAGGCAGCAGGAAGCACCCCTGCACTACCAGCCTATAACTCATTCCACGACTGTGTGCTGCAGAACCTGGACTGAAGCTCCAATGGTGGTGGTATTTTCATATTTGTTAAGGATGCACACACCTCCAGAGTGGTAGCCCAACATTCTGCATGACAAATCCTGCAGGTGTAGCTAACATTGGGTAAGTCAGTGGTTCAGGTTGCAGCCTGCTATAGGTCCCGAAACATGTCCCAAGACTCGCACTCCATGTCCCTAAACACCCTGGAGAATATTAGTGTTCAGCCTAACACTCTCATACTGGTTGACTTCAACTACCACACCATTAACTGGGAAAGCTACTCATGTACCGATGCACATGCCCATCACATCAACCTGGTCCTTCCTAACATGGGCGACTGTTGCTCTACACCAATAGTCAACTCCTACCTTGTTATATCTGAACACAAATTAATCACGTTTGGAAATCCACAGCCCTCACCCTTCCCCCCTGTACAGGTAACCACTATGAAAAGCCTTTCCAAAGCTAACTATGGCTTCCTAAAAACAGAGGTGGCTAACCGTACGGCAGCCATGCAAATGGAGATTAGTTGCATGACAGCTGAATCAAACAATAATGCATTATGAACACATACACAAATGCATGGATACTGCCATACCCAATACAACCAGGACCCTCACCTCCAAAAAAGGAAGCTGATTTGTTGGTCCCCTGCCATAAAGAAACTGTACAACAGAAGGAGGGAACAGCTATGGAATAAAGTGAAGTGCCAAGACTGGAAATAAACCCTTATCATCCTCAATTAAAAGCTGAGATCCCTCATCAAATACCACAAAGTTAGCTGTGAGAACAGAATTGGAGCACATACACTTATGTAAAGAACCTCCATGGCAATACCAACATTTCTTCCTAGCTACTAGACAATGGTACCTCCCAGACTGAGAAAACAAATAATGCCAATATACTGGCTGACACTCAGTATTACTGTGGCAAAGGTTAAAACACCACTGTCCAAGGCCAAGAATACAGCTTCTATGTGACCTGACAATATGACTAGCTGTGTTCTCTATGAACTACATTGTGACCTGGCACCTCACCTGTGTGCTCTGTTCACGCACAGCCTTACCTCAGGCTTAGTCCCTACTGAATTGTGTATTGCTACATTCACCCCTCAATACAAACAAGGTGTGACTACAGACCCTGGGAAACACTGCTCCAACTGCCTGACAAGTCTGCTATGCAAAGCTATGGAATGCACCATCATGCACCTAATAAACAGGGATATGGGGATCTACAGACTCAGGATGCCAGACAGTTTTCTTTTGTGAAGGGTAGGTCATACCTGGTCATTCAACTTGGTAAACTTCTTGGCATCAGTCACCTGAGCTGTGGATGAAGGCAAGGTGGCACATACAGCCTACCTTGATCTGGCCAAAGCCTTTGATAACATTCCCCACTCAGGAATCATGCAATAACTCATAAAGCTAGGCATCAAGCCCTATATCACTAGGTGAGAACAGAGTCACAAACACAGTGATAGATTGGACATACTGGTGTCATACATTGAGACAGTTGTAGATGTCACTGGGTTTGTTGTAACATCCTTTATGAGGAATATAATGTTGGTAATACCACTAGATGTATTTATTGACAGCATTCCCTAGAGTCCACAACTGATTTACCAAGTAACATTATGATATAATACATGCATATGTGACTGCATATAACCTAGGATATACCCAAGTATGAAACAAATACAAAGAGAAAATATTATGGCACTACGCATGTATACTGAGGTGCCCCATACAGTATACTCGCACCCCTTATTACTGTAATGGCAGCACATAGAAGCATGTTATGTACATGGAATTAAAAACAACCCTGTTTTTTATCGGACTGGAATGTGATCACTGGTTACCAGGGCTGAGCTATGCTTAGCAGGTTTAAGCATTGCTTAAATGTAAATGCTAAGCAGATTTGAGCACTGGTAAGCAAAGCCTACATGGTGTAAGCACGTATTTGTTTAACCATACGTTAGCACTGCTTAGCTTCACGCAAACCCACTTAAAGCAGATTTAAAGCACCTTACTCATCCTATCTCCATCAGCCCTTGTTCTGCCCAGCAACAAAATACATTGCACTTGTAGGTCTTGAACCCAGGACCCTGTACACTATAGTCACAGTACTTAACCACTAAGCATCCGAGCTGCAACAATATCTTTTGATTTTTCAAATATAGCATTCAGTACACGTACTGAATAGAAGTGAAAAAACTGGTTTGAGTACTACAATTATTTACTACCTCTTAGTGAAAACACTGTGGAATCAGTCATGTTTCTATATTTAAATATACACATATCAAATAAATATGGTGAGATACATCAGAGAAGGAATATACAACACTCATATTTACACATAAAAAGTATATATATATATATATATATATATATATATATATATATATATATATATATATATATATATATGCTTATAACATGTAGAGGAGTCATACCTCAGCACCATAACTCTCAACCTTTTAGTGCAAGGGGACATAATATAAGTACTGCAGTTAGAAATGTAGAATGCTGCTAGAGTAACAGGGTTTGTGCCAGCATACATGTTCTGAAAGAAGGCAGTTCTGAAACTGAAAAGTACGCCATCAGTTACTGACACACATCATGAAATCATCATAGTGAAGTACAACACAAATCACAGTAATGATTCTGTGAAATACAGCAGAAATATGAGCAATACACCTGGACAGTCTGAAACAATCTGGTCAGTCAAGATGTATACACAGACCTCCTTAGTGCAAGAAATGTGGACTAAGCCTGACAAAGGGGGTGTTTAAAGCCATGAAAATAGGGATATAACCCAAATACTGGAGTAGATAAGCTCACACAATCTGATGCAATCACACCCTTTTTTCTGTCCTAACATATATTAACTGGAGGAGCACAAGTCCCAAGCCTAGGTACTTCCCACTAGTTAGTGACATACATCTTCACAGCATCCCACTGCTTTGTCAGAAATACACAACACTTATGATGGCCAGGCAACAGTACATCTGACAAATATCTGGACATAACATCACACTAAGGAAAATACATTGAGCTGCTATGTATGTCACAAAGTACTATCTAAGTTGCAGGCAGACTGCCACAACACTAACCCAATTTTCCTATGGGGGAATACACATGTAATTGCAAATATAGCAGGCACTACAGGGATTAACAGTACAGAGTAACAGATACCAGTGTGAAAGTGCATACCCACAACCAATCTCAACACAGTCACAGTCACAGAACGGTAAGCCTAATTAATACTACAGTATATGGACTGTGTGAACAAAACTCATCATCATGTTTGCCACTCACACACTACCCCTACATATACTGGCCCAATTCACAGTGTAGTCTGATGCCTGACTGTGGTATGGGACATGTCTCAGTCTGGCCCTACAAACATATAAGCTGATAGGGTACCAGAAACTGGAGCAGCATGCAACATCAGACAGAAAAGGACCAAGAACACTGACATTTATCCCACTCTGTACACAGGCCAAATAACATATTCACAATACACTGCTACACAATACTGACACTGTGTTAACAATCGCCACAAGTAGACAGACCTCACTACTGTACAGACTACAGCAGAATGTCCAGGTTATGTCCTCAAATATAAGGCCTCCTATACATAACATGTCTGCAGTCTGATATATCACTGGTTTGATATCAGGAATGATGTCAGTAAATAATGATGTACTGTACATATCCACCTCTTATTGCTTGACATATGGACAAAGGGTAACAGATTTGGGGGACAGAGGCAGAAACACAGGGCCATCATTGACATATTGCTGTTTTAAACTGAGAAAATTGCTGGTGTAACAGGGTTTGTTGTAACATATCTCTTCTGAGGGATATGAAGTCAGAAACACACAATGATGTTACCATTTACTGTCTGCAATCCTCAATGTATGCTACTGAATTTATAAAGACAAAAAATGTGTGAGTAACACACCAAATCTAGGACTCCAAACTCTGGCCAGTCTGCAGATAGCTCTACAGGTGAGAGTTTTCGCAACCACATAACACTGTCATGTCAGACTTTAAACCATGCAGAACAGCCATATTCACACAAACCCTGTTAAACTAACATTACTTCAAATGTATAACAGCAATACTTATATTCTGTCTCCATGTCTGGAACATCCTCCACCAGTTTGTTGGGCTGTCTCCACAGTGTTTGTTGTAAGAGGTATTTCCAACTACCCTCTGTGATGCTGTTTGTCAGACACCCACACCACTCACAGTGAAGGAAAAGGGCCAATGCCCACATGAAGTGCTTAGTTATAAGAGTGTGTTTCCATGCAATTGCTATACTAATGATATCACAGCTGTTCCACATGCAATTAGCAAGTGGGGGACTCCAATTCGTGCACAGCCCATCAGCTGATCATGAGCATTACCTACAAAGGTCAAGCTGCTGCCTATGCAAAACAGATGTATTTTTCTACATCTACCTGAGAGAAAGAAAGAAAGAAAGAAAGAAAGAAAGAAAGAAAGAAAGAAAGAAAGAAAGAAAGAAAACAAAAAGCAAGACCATCACAAGCAGACTACAAAAAAAATCTGTGAGACACACCTGTCTACCTGTGAAATATAGCAACTGAAACAGGCAAAATAAATGGTATGTGAAACAAGTAATCATGTAATGGAATGTTGTAGGGGGTATGTAAAAGAGGTAAAGAGGAAGTTCAACAAATATTTCTCAACAACACTTGCTGTACTGATATACTGATGATCAGAACCTATGGGCATAGCATTTTGTGTCTGTCTGTAGTGATATAGAACACAGCTCATGCCCTGAGTCAGTCACATATGACTACTACTGGAGTGTGGTTTGAACAATACTGACTGTGACACTCCTAGGTGAGCTACTGGGATGTAGCATATATCCATATGTTAATTGTGAGTACTAGTATGATATACACATCTATATCAGAAATGTGAGGGACCTGTACAGGGTATTTGCATAGTGAAATACTGTTGCAGCTGTGTGTGTTGAACTGCATATGATATAATGAGCTCATACCATTCAACTGTCCAGTGTTATGCACACTGACCATATGTGTGCCTCAGGTTTGTAGTTATGTACTAAAACAGTTGTGTTATGTATGGCATAGAATTGGCAACCTGTGAACACTGACATTACAACATCTCCTTACATTTCATTTGGCTGTTCCCATTAGGGGTTAACACAGCAGATAATCTGACTACATGTCTTCCAGCCCTCTGTATCTTGCTCTTTCACACCAACCAGCTGTATGTTCGCTGTCATCATATACATACACCTTATCTCAGGCCTTCCCCTTTTCTTCTTACCCAGCAACCTCATACTTTCACAAATATACTCAGCGTACCTACTCATCACATGTCCAAACAAGCATAATCCTGCCACTCTCTGCCTTTGGCCCTAAACCATCCAACCTGGGCTGAACACATGACATACATGTTCCTACTCCTGTACACCCTCATTACACCCAGTGCAAATCTTAATATCATAAACTCTGCCACATCTACCTCTGACTCCTGCCTTATTTTTCAATGCCACTGTCTACAACCCATATAACACAGCTGGGCTCCCACCCTCCTGTAGACCTGCAATATCACTCCTAATGGTACTTGTCTGTCACAAATCACACCTGACACTCCTCTCCACCACCTGCATCCTGTCTGCACTCTCTTCTTTACCTCTCTCCTACACTCCCCATTACTCTGAACTGTTGTTCGCAAGTATTTGTTTATCCACCTTTGCAGACTGTACTCCCTGCATCCTCACCATTCCTCCATCCTCCCTTCCATTCACACACATATATTCTGTCTTAGTCCTGCTGGCCAACATTCCTCCCTTCTCTAGACCATAAGTCAACCTCTCCAGGGTCTCCTCAACATGTTCCCTACTCTCATTACATAACAGAATGTCATCTGCAAACAGCACAGTCAACAGGGATCCCCTGTCTGATCATGTCTGTCAAGCTGTCCATCACCACTGCACATGAAAAAGGACTCACAGCTGCTCCCTGATGTACTTCCACCTATACCTGAAATGCATCTGTCACTCCAAAATCAGAACTCACTGCTGTCACAGTAGCCTTGTACATATCCTGTATCATTCTTACATATTCCACTGCCAGTCCTGACCTCCTCATACAGTATAATACAAGCACATAATGGGATGCTATATTGGTTGTACAGTGGACAGTAGGAGCAGGCACCAACTGGCCAGCATGTCATCCTTTGTCTGGATGACCATAGTAGGTCACAGGTGGATTACTGTAAGGCTGACTATAAGTATAAATTGGACACATCCACTGAGAGCAACCAGAAGGCCATCTTCACATATGTCTGCAATCTCATAGGCAACAACCCAGATCACCCTGTATTGGAGGTCAATCATAGCACATACACACACACACCATCACTACAGCCAACCTACTGAAGACACGTTTAGGTCAAACATCACCACTCTGGATATACCATCAATATAGGTGGATATGCACACCATATGCATACCTCCCCTCATTATCATGGATCAGGTGCAAACCACCCACTTAAACGTAAAAATAGCAAGTCCCCTTGGGGAATGATATCATTCCAGTCTGCATCCTACATGAAGTCAAACATATGCTTCCAGCTCCAATAAATACTGTATGCAAGTCAAGCCTGAGCAGCTTTGACAACCCATCTAAAAGGAACACAGACACTGTCACCCTTCTGCACAAATGTGAATGGTGGTTAATGAAATGTACTGGCCCTCATAGGGGGGAATATGACACAACAGAACCAGGAGTACAATGCATGTTCATACAGTGCTGCATCTCATGTGTTTGTGTATAGTTTGCACTGTTGATAATTAGTCATGTGCTGTCTCTGTAAAGACGTCTGTGTAATGTCTTTGGTCCTGTGATGTGTTTCCTTGTTTATGTCTTCCAGGTGCTATGCCAAGGCAGCCAGACTACAATGAGCAGGAGACTTCGGCCATAACTGAAGCCATCCTGCAGAATTATACCATACTTTTTGGTCAGGGTTGTCAAAACCAGCGGGAGCAGACTGCACTATAGGATGAAATTGTCCAAAGTGTCAACAACTTGGGCTACTATGGCTGCACGTGCGATCAGGTATGTCATAGAGCAACTGACCTGCTTCGGCAGACCTGGCAATGGGCTGCTGCTGTAGCGAGGCACCGTTCCCCTACTGGTGGGGTCCAGATACAAAGCCCCCTCTTATGGCAGTGGAGGAGTTTCTGGCCAACCTTGAGGTAGCCCCCACAAAAAGATCTACACAAGAACTTTCAGTCATGGAGGTGGGTGGAACCCACGCAACAGGCGAGGAGTGGCCAACTAAGCCAAAAGTGCACATCAATGTACTGAGATTGCATTACAACTGTGCTCTATAGAGTCTTGAGATGCATATGTCGGGGTAAAATACTAACACCATAACTGCTATGTCACTCTCACTACTAAAATGGTACTGTCTAACACCCTCCTCATTCATTGTCTCCTATATGGTGCCCCACTTTTTACCAACCTTCAATCTTCTATAAAAACAAAGCTACCCTCCTGTTATGAGAAAATGTCTATGTTTGCTACCAGATATAAATCCAAATACCACTACTACAATGCCCTACATAAACTAAATTTGCTTGGACTTGCCAACCATCTTACCTACATTCACCTTACTCATGCCCATAAACTTATCTGTAATCCCTCCATCTACACCTCCCTTGCATCCCCCTTCAAAATGCAAATATCCAACAGACTTCTAAGATCCAATAACCACAATTTTCATTAACTGCTTGAACATATGGCAGACTGGAGGCAGTGGTCACGTGAAAGTATCTCAGAATCACGATAATCTGGGCATGCACATGGCCGTGCACCATCACGCTCCCACATGAGTGGTAACACCTGCACTAGTGAGGGTGGTGTGATGTCCATGCCAAAATGTGTCAGGACAGAAACACATGGTCCTGGACGGTCCCAACAGGGTCAAAGATCCAGCAGACATACGTCACCATCAGGGAGCTGTACTATCTCTGGCCTTTCTGGCCTTGTCAGTGGTGGCGCCCATGATACCCTTGGCAGATCCAGTTCCCATGTCCATAGCCGGAGGGCCACAGCTGTCCAGAAGACATCAGTGTAGGGCAACCACATGGTGTGTCTGTGTGCATACACACACACACACACACACACACACACACACACACACACACACACACACACACACACACACACACACACACACACACACATCACAATCACAATAAAATCACCTCCACACACACATGCAACACACCTGCACAGGCCATGCCATTACCGTACCTCAAACACCCATCCATATTGTCAACAAAATAGTGCAGTCTAGGGTGCTGGCAAAACCACACAACACCCTGTGCATATGATGAAACCTGTGCTCAATCCCTGGCATCCAAAACATCAATGCAGGGACATGCAAGTATGGGTCTGATGCAGAGGGTGAACTTAAATTGTATGTAGGTAATGCTGTGTAGGGTGCTGTCATCTGGCATTTGTAAGGCGTACACATCAGCGTGCGTGTTTAGTTTAAGACATGATGCATTACTGCTATTCTTAATGCTGACTGAATGTGTTCTCACATGCCATATCCTGTTTGTGTTTAAGGCCTCTGTGTGTTATCAGGATGTGGCCCTGCAGCAAGACCAAGGGGTATGGCAGTGCGGTAACACATCAGGAAAAGTTTTATTAGGCAAAACAAACGCCAAAAAATAAACTCTCTTTTAAAACTGTTGCGTTTTTGTCCAACATAAACCAGGACTTCATCAGATTCCAGGCAAGGGCAGTTCCGAATTAATAGTATTAAAATGGGAGCAGGCAACATCCACATTGGATGAAAACGCAACAGTTTTAAAAGAGCGTTTATTTTTTGGCGTTTGTTTTGCCTAATAAAACTTTTCCTGCTTTGGATACTTCTTTCGTTTTCTGGATACCATATTTACTAGTGGATTGTGTTGTTGGGATACATTTTTCGCGGTAACACATCAACCATGTCATAGGCAAGGTACAGCTGTATCTGCATGAATTTCACAGTTCTGTACAACAGTGATTGTATATGCCTCACAGATTATAGGGCTTAGGGTTGTATATAGGTTTATGGCAATTGACAACATCTGTTTCAGAGTGAAGAATGGTAAGTGTGTTGGTTTGGACACACCTCCATTTGCTAATAACCACACCCCAGGGGGTATTCATCAAACAAAAACACTCAGATTACTACACACACACACACACACACACACACACACACACACACACACACACACACACACACACACACACACACATTTCATAGTACTGAGATCCATTGGTTCATAGCTTCATAGGTGTGTAGTAGATGAATGGCCATGAAGGCTCTACAAGGCTAGGCCAAGGAAATACCCTGGCATCAGGCCACATGAAAATAGTCCTCAGTGTGGCTAAAGAGTAAACTTACTGGAGTGAGCCCCGGAGTGGGTATTGTAGTCCCCATCCACCCATCCAGATGTGTATTGTGGATGGCCAGTGATGTGCATTACTTCACATGTATGTCATTTATATTCCATACAATGGACAGTGCCTGGGTTGTGAACCTATCCCATAAGCATGTCCTTTGGAGTATGGACGTGTGCTTGAGGTATCTAGGGTATGTTCTGTGGACAGATTGGGATCTTCAGATGTAGCATTCCTGACCAAGTTTGGTGAGACATGGCTGTGTAACTCAGGCAGTGGTTGCACCTACATAGACAGTATGATACAAGGATTCATTGGAGTTATAGGAGTTTGTCCATACAGGCCATGTGTGTATGGCCTGGTATTATCTTTGTGGGGTACATTTCCAGCCTCTACAGTTGTTGCAGGTGTCCAGTGGTGTACATCACAAAAGGGCCACTGTACATATTGATTGGGCTACTGAGGGGAGGGTACAGGGTGACCATGTCCTTTTACTTGCTGGATAACACACACAGTCAGGAGATATAACACATCAAAGTACTTTTTGATGTCAGTGGCACTGCTGTGGTCAACAGACAGCTCAATGTCAACCCATGTTCCCCATTATGTTATAACAACATTAATGTTCAGTGGACTACCGGCAATGTATTACTTCATGTGAGCCATGATGTAAACAAAGGTAATGGTGGCACATCTCCTGGCATTGAGATAATGTCCAGGGTTCTGACAAGAGTCATATGTGTCATAGTGGCCTTTGTGCATGATGTAAACATCACACAGGGTCAATATAAAAAAGTTATAAACTCCAAATACCAAAAATAAAGTGACAGGAGAAATAAAATATGAGTTAAAGTTGCAAGCAAAAGCCCCAGTCACTCACAGCTGCAGGCAATAAAAGTCTCCAGATTTTAAACACAAATCCAGTGTAGAGTCAAATCCAGTAGAAAATAATGATCCAAAGGTGAAGTAATATCAAAGATTTAATAAAAACTAAGTGCTTTTGCGGTACACCTGACCACTTCATCAGACATTAGAAGTGCATACAATACAGCAAGCTGTTTAAATACTATGGGTACCCAATCACAACTTTAAGCAGCATATTCATTAAGAATTAAAAGTGTATACACACACAGAAAAAAATCAATAATAATAAACATTCTAAAACACAGGGTTAAATTCAAATTATTTTCAGTGTTTAAGTGCACATGCTTTTAAGAAAGGTTTAAGGGAAACTTTACTATTTAAACCAGGTAGTTTGTCTGCTTTAAAGAACATTATCCATCTTTGTTCATTTGCTTCTGTAATGTTCTTTATGTCCCCTCCTCTCATGTTCTCATGTATAACTTACAGAACAAAGAACTTAAAGGTATGTTCATTAGCCTTTTCCATGACATGTTGTGCTAATGCACTTTCTGACTTCTTGTTTTTAATATCCCTTAAGTGTTCCAATATTCTTTCTTTAAGGCTACGATTCATCTTACCTATATAAAACGCATAGCATACAGTACAGAAACTAAAATAAATAATGCTTCTTGTTGTGCAGTCTGCATAAAAAGTAAATTCTATCCTTACATCTAGTTGGTGGTGTGTAAAGTGACTGCTACTAAAAATGTGTTTACATGCTAGGCAATTTCTACTGGAATATGTGCTTACCCTGTCAGAATATATAAATCTATCACTGCTGGCCTTATAACACAAATGTCTCTTCAGTGACTTGTTATTAATAAAAGAAAAACTTGGTTGGGTTGTTAATTCATCCTTCAATTCATCTATAGTACTCAAAATATTCGAATTTCTTTTTATTATAGTGCAAAAAGTGCCTATATCATTGGAATATGATAATGTTACTCTGAGAGAGTTGTTAATAGTACAATTATCTGTTTGTAACCTCTTATTATTTTCTTGTGTTTCTTCATGTTCACCATAATATGATTTACATCTAGTAGCCCTATGATCCTACGCATTACTTATGCAATTATCTATGTCTATTTCTTTATAACATCTATCAAGGAATTCCTGTTTCAGGTCAAGCAGAGCTAGTTTAAGTTGTGAATCATCATTGTACATGCGCATGACTCTATATACTTGTTCCTTAAGTACATTGCACTTTACGTGCTTAGGATGCATGCTCTTATTATGTAACAAGTTGTTCTTTCTCATGGATTTTCTGTATAGGCTAGTTCTAATTCCTTGTAGTGCATCTTTATTCACCTTAACATCTAAGAAATCTATCTCTTGATTTGAATATTTGTAAGTGAATTTCAGAAAATTAGTGGTTTGATGTAAATATATAATCAATTCCTTTAATTTTTCTTCTGTATTATTCCATAGCATAAAAATATCATCCTCGAAATGAACATACCATTTTATGGAATCTTTATAATTGTTGTTTAGGAGAATTTCTTTAGTTTTCCAATGTGCCAGGAACAGGTTAGCATAGCTGTTGGCACAAGGTGTGCCCATAGCTACGCCAACCTTTTGTAGAAAAAATTCATTGTCAAAGGTAAACACATTATTCTACAAAATAATTTCTAATAATGCACATAATAGCCTAACTTTATTAGAGTTCATACCTTTTTGGGTCAGGAATGTTTTTATATTATCTATGCCCCAATTATTAGGTATCACTGTAAAGAGCGATTCAATGTCTAAGGCCACAAACATGTATTCATCTGACATTTTAGAATATAAATTCTGCAGGAACATCTTTGTGTCTCTAAGGCTGGCATTACAACTTTCAAGAAAAGGGTGCAGGTTTTTTTCTACAAATATAAAGAGGGGCTCCATAGCCCAGCCTCTATTAGAGACTATTGGCCGCAGTGGTGGTATGGTAGAATGTTTATGTATTTTAGGTAGACCATAAATGTTTGCTACCAATGGATATTCAACAGTAAGATATTTAAACAAATGTTCTGATATCATACCTGTAATTAATAAATCAAACACCAAAAATGAAATTTTATCAATAATCCCTTGCACAGCACTTCTAGAAATAGAAATATATGTATTCTCACAATCTAAAAGACTCTGCATTTATTGTAAATATAGATGTCTGTTTAATACTACAACCACCCCCCCCCACCTTTGTCAGTGGGTCTAATTTCTATGCATGATTTCCTTTAATTCATGCAGGGCCTGGTATTCCATTTGAGACATGTTAAAATAGTTGGTTTTAGTACCTTTACAGAATACTTCCCTAATCTCATTTTCAAATACTTCTATTAAAGTTTCTATAATAGAGTGTGGTGGGGGGATGTATGTGCCTAGTTTCTTAAAAACTTCAGAACAGTTATTACCTTTAAACATAGTATGCAGGGTAAGCTTTCTACCAAACAATTTCAATTCTCTCAATATGTCAACCATGTTTGCTTTCTGAGAAGGTATAAAGTTTAAACCTTTAGCCAGTAACAACATATGTGCCTCAGGCAGTAAAACAGAAGAAATATTTATTACTGAACCTGATTGTGTCATTTCCAGCTTTTCCCTTTCCCTATTGGGTCGTTCACACTGTTCAGGCATGGAATTCTGCTCTTCCTTATATGGCTCCTTGATTGTTCCCTTATAGGTAATGGATTTTTCAATAAAAAACTGTTCCCTTGCAAAGTATTGTGAATGACATCTCTTCCTGGGTTTGTTTGAGTTGTTTTGGGTTTAACAACTTTATCGTTCACTGTTACAGTTACTTCCTTATCACAACTTGCTCAGTATCTACTATAATCATGTCCATAACCTGCTGGCTTTGCCTCTGTATCTCAGCATGCTCTCCTGCATTCTCTTGCTCATTTATAATTTCTGGTGTGGCGTTCAAAGGCAGAACTGCTAGTTCTGATGTAGCAGCTTAAGAGTCAGCTATTTGCCTCATCATAGATTCAATGGAATCAGTATTGATTTTTAATTTCTCCGAGTCTTTTGGGTCTCTAATACCATAACGGGGAATCAACCCCATTCCTAAGTCAAAGTACGATTAAAGTTCATGAGCTTAGTATTGTTTCACTCTTTGATGTTAGCCAAAAGTGCTGTTCACAGCACCCGCAATGTGCCCAGTAATGACTCCTTCTGCAATTCATATGGTGTTACATGAATTGGTAACATATCTAAATACGATTGTAAATTATTTTTTATAAGACCAGTTGCTCCTACTACTATTGGAACTGTCTGGGTATCTTTCTTCCACATGGCTCTTGTTTCTGCCTGCAGATCGAGGTATTTTATGACTTTGTGTCTCTCTGTACGTAAGACACTGTAGTCACTAGGTGTGGTGATTTCAAAATCAATGCTACTTTTGTCTTCTTTTCTTGGACCACTATATCTGTTTTTCTAGCATATATCTTTTGGAGTGTTGGTATTGGGTGAACTCATGTGATTTAAAGTTGATCATTTTCTATAATTCTCTGTGGCTTATGTTTCCAGTGTTTTTCAGCCACTTCGATACCATAATGTTTGCACAATCGCCAGTGTAACAATCTCGCTACATTATTATACCTTTCAGTATACAGTCCCTCTGCCATTAAAGAGTTGCAACCAGCAATAAGGTGTGTGACTGTTTCCAATTCGGTTCCACAAAACCTACATATGTCTGTTTCTCCCACATGTTCAATGGACTTAGTAAACCAGTGTATACGGAGCCCACTATCTTGGGCTGCCAATATTAACCTTTCATTTCTTGATGTAAATTCATCTGTCCTTAACCATTCCTGCATTCATTCTTGATCAACATGAGGCTCTTCCAGAAGTTTTCTATACTTGCAACTATATTTATGTTTTTTCCACATTTCTTGCCTTCTCACCTGGTCCTTCACCTTATATTCTTTCTTTTGTTTTTTAGCACATTCAGTTGCTGCCTGACTTTTATCCACTTCTGGTTTGATTTTCATTCCTGCTTGATGTCGATATGCTTCTGCTAAATTAAGCAGGGATGTCATCTTAGACTTATTCTCCTCATGTTTCAAAACTTTCATCACATTTGGATCTTGTGAGGTCAGTAGATATGTGTGGAGTCCCACAATTGCAGATCTATACATGTAATCAATTTCAAGGGGGCCCATCCCTCCTTCAGAACGGGGAATATATAATCTTGGTATACACTGATTTTTATAAATCATTTGCTGAGCATGAAGCATCCTTTTTGTTTTAATATCCAATCTATCCAACACTTTTTGGGGCCAGTCAATCACTCCAAAACTATACGTTAGGACAGGAAGAGCAAATTGATTTATAGCTTGGATCTTGTTCCTAGGTGTCAATGCTGTTTTCAGGATTAAGTCTTCTAAAGTACTCCTTACTAAGCTTTATTCACATTTGTTCATGTTTTATTGCTGATCCTTCATCAATTCCCAAGTATTTATACACCCCTCTTGCTCAAGTTCTTTTATATCACATTCTTGTCCCAAACTGATGTTTTCCTGGTGCTGCAATTTTCCTTTTTTAAAGGTTGCTTTTGCAGATTTATCAAGACCAAATGACATTCCAATATCATCTGAAAAAGTTTTAACAACCTGCAGCTGTGCTTTCAGTTCCTCATCTGATAAGCTATACAATTTTAAATCATCGACAAAGAGAGTATGAGAAGTAATTAGACTTTGTTGTTTCCTAGAAGCCAAATTATAGCCATGGCTTAAGCTGTTAAGTAAACAGCTTAATGGGTTAATGGCAAGGTAGAATAGCAAGGGTAACAGAGAGTCATCCTGGAATATCCCCCTTTGAATTTTTATCCCTGGGATAATAATCTGTTCTTTATCATGGCTTAATTGCAAAATGGTCTGCCACTGTTTCAAGGTTACTGTAATGTAGTCAATCAGTGTAGCGTGTATCTTATACATTTTTAAGCACTCTTTTATCCATGAATGTGGGATACTATCAAATGCTTTTTTGTAGTCAATCCATGCCATACTTAGGTTCTTCCCCTTGTTAAAATTCTCCACTATATGTCAGTGTTGACAGTATGAGTATCTCTCTGTTCCCTCGGCCATGAGAAAATGGCGCCTTTTTGAAAATCGGCCAGTTCCCTATGTAATTTACAGACCTTAGTTGCTTGAAGCCATTTTTCATACACAGTAATACTGTCATGTAATGAGTCCATTTTATTACAGATAATGGCTGCTAGGAAGTATTCATAAATTTCATTTTGCAGTAGCAGTATTTCATTTAATAACTCTTCCTCTATAGTTTTAAAAAAGTCAATTAACAAATGCATATATTGGGCACTTAAATTCAAGTTCAGAATCTGCCATTGCCTCAGTAGTTCCGGGTATGCCTGGCCATAACTAGGCATAGGGAGAACTCTGAGTCCTCTCAGAACAATTTGGTGTTTCAAAGAGGCTTCAAAATGAAAGCGTTGCCACTGCATATACTTAAATTTATACATTTTATCTTCCAGCATTCTGTATTTATCTTGAAATTTCAGATATAAATTCTTATCTTCTGGCGCAGGCATAGCTTCTTGCATGATATTACTGTGTAAGAGAGGGTTAATAGTAACCTCAAGAATGTTATTTAAATGCCGATTCATCTTTGGTAGAACTCTAGCTCCATTCATTGGGTTATATGGGAGCTCTACTTGCACTTGATTTAAAAGCCCTTCGGCCATGTTCAGTATTTGGAGAGGCAAATAGACAGTATAAAAAAGTTATAAACTCCAAGTATCAAAATAAAGTGACAGGAGAAATAAAATACGAGTCAAAGTTGCAAGGAAAAACACCAGTCACTCAGCTGCAGGGAATAAAAGTGTCCTGATTTTAAATAAATCCAGTGTAGAGTCAAATTTAGTAAAAACTCACAGCTGCAGGCAATAAAAATCTCTAGATTTTAAACACAAATCCAGTGTAGAGTCAAATCCAGTAAAAAATAATGATCCAAAGGCAAAGTAATATCAAAGATTTAATAAAAAGTGAGTGTTTTCGCGGTACACCAGACTGCTTCATCAGACTTTAAAAGTCCATACAATACAGCAAGCTGTTTAAATACTATGGTTAACCAATCACAACTTTAAGCAGCATATTCATTAAGAATTAAAAGTGTATACACACACACACAAAAACACAATAATAATAAACATTCTAAAACACAGGGTTAAATTCAAATTCTGTTCAGTATTCAAGTGCACATGCTTTTAAGAAAGGTTTAAGAGAAACTTTACTATTTAAACCAGGTAGTTTGTCTGCTTTAAAGAACATTATCCATCTTTGTTCATTTGCTTCTGTAATGTTCTTTATGTCCCCTCCTCTCATGTTCTCATGTATAACTTCCAGAACAAAGAATTTAAAGACATGTTCATTACCCTTTTCCATGACATGTTGTGATAATGCACTTTCTGACATCTTGTTTTTAATATCCCTTAAGTGTTCCAATATTCTTTCTTTAAGGCTACGATTCATCTTACCTATATAAAACACATAGCATACAGTACAGAAACTAAAATAAATAATGTTTCTCGTTATGCTGTCTGCATAAAAATTAAATTCTATCCTTATATCTAGTTGGTGGTGTGTAAAGTGACTGCCACTAAAAATGTATTTACATGCTAGGCAATTTCTGCAGGAATATGTGCCTACCCTGTCAGAATATATAAATCTCTTATCACTGTTGGCCTTCTAACACAAATATCTCTTCAGTGACTTGTTATTAATAAAAGAAAAACTTGGTTGGGTTGTTAATTCATCCTTCAGTTCATCTATAGTACTCAAAATATTCCAATTTCTTTTTATTATAGTGCAAAAAGTGCGTATGTCATTGGAATATGGTAATGTTACTCTAAGAGAGTGATTAATAGTACAATTATCTGTTTCTAACCTCTTATTATTTTTTTGTGTTTCTTCATGTTCACCATAATATGATTTATATCTAGTAGCCCTATGATCCCATGCATTACTTATGCAATTATCTATGTCTGTTTCTTTATAACCTCTATCGAAGAATTCCTGTTTCAGGTCAAGTAGAGCTAGTTTAAGTTGTGAATCATCATTGTACATGCGCATGACTCTAGATACTTGTTCCTTAAGTACATTGCACTTTACGTGCTTAGGATGCATGCTCTTATTATGTAACAAATTGTTCTTTCTCATGGGTTTTCTGTATAGGCTAGTTCTAATTCCTTGTAGTGCATCTTTATTCACCTTAACATCTAAGAAATCTATCTCTTGATTTGAATATTTGTAAGTGAATTTCAGAAAATTAGTGGTTTGATGTAAATATATAATAAATTCCTTTAATTTCTTTTCTGTATTATTCCATAGCATAAAAATATAATCCATGAAGAAACACAAGAAAATAAGAGGTTAGAAACAGATAATTGTACTATAGACAACTCTCTCAGAATAACATTACCATACTTCAATGACATAGGCACTTTTTGCACTATAATAAAAAGAAATTGGAATATTTTGAGTACTAAAGATGAACTGAAGGATGAATTAACCACCCAATCAAGTTTTTCTTTTATTAATAGCAAGTCACTGAAGAGACATTTGTTATAAGGCCAACAGTGATAAAAAGATTTATATATTCTGACAGGGTAGGCACATATTCCTGCAGAAATTGCCTAGGATGTAAACACATTTTTAGTGGCAGTAACTTTACACACCACCAACTAGATATAAGGATAGAATTTAATTTTTATGCAAACTGTACAATGAGAAATATTATTTATTTTAGTTTCTGTACTGTATGCTATGTGTTTTATATAGGTAAGATGAATCATAGCCTTAAAAAAGAATATTGGAACACTTAAGGGATATTAAAAACAAGAAGTCAGAAAGTGCATTAGCACAACATGTCATGGAAAAGGCTAATGAACATGTCTTTAAATTCTTTGTTCTGGAAGTTATACATGAGAACATGAGAGGTGGGGACATAAAGAACATTACAGAAGCAAATGAACAAAGATGGATAATGTTCTTTAAAGCAGACTAACTACCTGGTTTAAATAGTAAAGTTTCCCTTAAACCTTTCTTAAAAGCACGTGCACTTAAACACTGAAAAAAATTTGAATTTAACCGTGTGTTTTCGAATGCTTATTATTATTGTGTTTTTTGTGTGTCTATACACTTTTAATTCTTAATGAATATGCTGCTTTAAGTTGTGATTGGTTAACCAAAGTATTTAAACAGCTTGCTGTATTGTATGCACTTTTAAAGTCTGATGAAATGGTCAGGTGTACCATGAAAGTGCTCACTTTTTATTAAATCTTTGATATTACTTCACCTTTGGATCATTATTTTCTACTGGATTTGACTCTACACTGGTTTTTTTGTTTAAAATCTGGAGACTTTTATTGCCTGCAGCTGCGAGTTTTTACTGGATTTGACTCTACGCTGGATTTGTGTTTAAAATCAGGAGACTTTTATTGCCCGCAGCTGTGTGACAGGGTTTTTGATCACACAGGGTCCACAGGGTAAATGATGCCAGCCTGCCCAGCAGAGCATATGAGTATGTGCAGCATTGGACCACCCACCTCATCTGCCATGCCCATCAATGGGTGGCTGATGTAGCGAGGGACCAGCTAGCCACAGGTGGGGGTCCATCCATAAGGCCCCCACTGACTCCCACCGAGGATCTCCTCACCAAACCTGTGGCACACACCCCACACACAAGCCATGACACTGAGGGAAGCATTGTGTAGGTGGGTTGCTCACACACACACACACACACACACACACACACACACACACACACACACACACACACACATAGAGAATGAGGAGCATGCAGGTAAGGGCCCAGTGGGGATTACTACAGTAATATATCAGACATAAATGTATCTGTATTGTACCTACATGCATGTATCAGGTCTGACTGCAGTTGTGGGTGGGGTTTTGTAGTGCAAAGAGGTGTACATCTATGGTGAGAACAGGACATTGTGTATTATTGTGGTTAGTACTCTAGATGTGCAGACATGTTGCATCCATCCTGTACCAAGGCCACATGTGAGTCTGCTGACAATAACTCCCTCTCACAACTACCTATGACCCTCTGGTCTGCATATGGGACAGCAGCCTGAAGCTGGTGAGTATGACATTGTTCTGTTGTTGCCTGCCAATACCCCAGGCATGTGAAGCACATGCAATTTACCATGCACACAACCATCAGTATAGCTATATTACTTTATGTAATACATATATTGCATGTTGTGCATGTTCACTTGTGCTTGAGTTAACTATATTGCATCACAGTGGTCACCAATGTGCCTTATCTGATGTGAAGTCAACATTCCTGTTGAATACCTCACAACTTGTCAGTTCTAAGACATAAGGACAGACGTCAACCAAATGGGCTGGACAAATGGTCTAAGGTAGCATCATGCATGACACATTAGTGGTATACAGTGGATATACATTGTCTACACACCCTCTTAAGATGCAAGGTGTTCCTGTTACATACTAATTAGGAAAACAATATGAAAGTCCACACATCTTCCAGCCTGTAATGTGACGCATAACAGGAACAATTCACCTGTAAAACCATGCATCTGAACTCATGTATTGCACCTACAAGGCTGGCAACCTTTGAGGGCAGCAGACATCATATCAGCATGATGTTTCACTCAGGTATGATACCTCATGCAGCCATATGTGTCAGTATACTCATTGTGGCCTATTTGGCTATAATATCACATACATGGGCATTGTTAAGGCACACAGACCACTTCTAACCATGTATAGGTTGCAAACATATGGATATGTCAGACACATCTGTACAGAGGACTGTACAATGGTTTAACCTGCTGCATGTGAGGCAGATGTTGTTACCACACTATATAAAGTAATGGCAGTGGGAGGTGGTCACCACTCATGTATGGTATACACATCAAAATGGTATTAGCACACAAGATATGATCCTCACACACCCACACACCAATAGTTGCCAGAATTAGGATTAGAGCTCCTGACTATCTAGGTATTCCTACTATAGTACTATGCAGTTATTAGACACGCCGCAGAGCTTATACATTTCCAACTCTTCCAAAGGTGCTTCTAAGGTAGATGACATAAACTGGGCTACTAAATTGGAGTGAAGGGAAGGGTAAAGGGTAGTACACAGGTCAAAAATGGTATAAGCCAGACAGTACATGATTCACACACACTTGCCAGTATTGGGATTAGAACTCCTGCCTATGTAGGTATGTCTTCTATAGTGTTACAGAGTTACCGCATGTGCTACAGAGCTTACTGAACTTTCACATAGCCAAAGCTGCTGGTAACTGCACAGCTGTGGTAAAGTATTACAGGTGGCAGACAGTCTGCCTTCTGTTCCACTCGTACATCATGCTAGTTCTTCCTGTCTTGCACTTCAACTAGCATTATGGCTTGGAACTTCACCAGGTTATTGTATCAAGACATGTGGCACACCTGGGAGCCATCAGCAGTACTTGTTCATCACAGATGTAGCCCCAGTACTGGCATGTTTGTAGGGTGGTTATCTGTGCTTTCACCCATTAACCTAAAGCATTTGTCCATTCTGAGGCACTGTTGCAACTGCCTCATGTACACAGACAACCCTCCCCTCTAAACTCCAAACACTCAGACCTGTTAGGGTTACCCATATATTACCCAATGTGGACATATGCACTCTCCAGCAAAGAGTGATCTAGCAGGGCATGAGTATATGATCAACACCTGCACCACACCATGTGGAACACATAGCTCACCATGACACCCACTTTGACAGCCATGACATACAGTAAAAAGCCACACATCCACCTTCCCATAGGGACTCAATGGACATTTACCCAAACAGCACAGACCAGCAAGACAGACACCCACTCAGACACTGCAACATGAATCATGCCAAGGGACACATATTTAACCTACACAGTGTGTCCCTCAACCTAAGCTCCTAAGGCTAACCACCTTAGACAATACAGTGATCATGGGCAACTCAATACTGAGGCACACACATATCCCACTCACTAAGTTGAATATGGAGCAGGTAACAGACAAATATCTATCACATGCCAGCATCCATCATATGACACAGTCAGTCATGGCACTCCACAACAACTACGAGTATTACTCTCTTTCCATGTGGGTGTGAATGACTTGGGACATACCTCCCTGGACTACATGACAAGAGACATGGTTGAACTCTCTGATTATGTTGTGGTTGAACTCTCTGATTATGTGGTTCCGGCAGACGTTACAGTAGCCCTGGGCAGTGTACCACTGTCACCCAGAATGATGCTGCAGTACTATCAACAGATTGACTGCAACATTGGCTTACATGTTATGTGCCATTCTCAGGGGATCCAGTACTTCTCTGCTTGGGATGACATGAGTGACATAACCCAATGACTTGCCACAAATGTCCTTCATCTGTCACCACTGGGTTTCCAGGTACTGGCTAAGTCCTGCTACACCTATGATGCCTTATTAGGCAGTGTTCCTAATGTTATTACCACCAAAACAGCTACACATGTAATGAAATCTAAGGGTCATGCTGCTCAACAGTAGACATCTAACTGTCAGGATGCAGTCACTCATAGCAGTCATTGGGAGTGGAGGACACATGTCGACTGTAATGGAGAGGTGGGTCACATGTATGTGATTTATACTCCATACCATGGACATTGTCTGGGTTGTGAACCTATCCCACTAGCGTGTCCTTTGAAGTGTGGAAGTGTGCTTGAGGTTTCTGGGGCATGTTGTGTGGACAGATTGGTATCTTCAGAAGTAGCATTCCTGACCTCGTTTGTTGAGACCTGGCTATGTAGCTTAGGTAGTGGTTGCGCCTACATAGAGAGTATGATATGGGGATTCATTGGAGTTATTGGCATCTGCCCATACAGGGCATGTGTATATGGCATGGTATTCCTTTTGTGGGGTATGTTTGCAGACTCTACAGTTGTTGCAGGTGTCCATTGTGGGACATGGTAAAAGAGCCACTATACATATTGATTGGGATACTGAGGGGATGGAACAGGGTGCCATTTCCCTTTACTTGCTGAATAACATACACTCAGTCAGGAGATGTAGCACATCAATGTACTTTCTGATGTCAGTGGCACTGTTGTGGTCAACAGGCATGTAGTCCACTGCAATCACACCATGGGTACTATCTGTGAGGCAATTTTCAGGAGAACTACCAATATAGTGGTTGCTGCCTAGCCAAGTGTGTTTGTGTATGATCCATGGGTAGAGAATGGTCTCTAAGTATTAGAAGGGTTGCATATATTGTTCACTAATCCATACTGTCACATAGTCATTCCACATGGCATTAGACATTTAGGGATGTGAATTGTGTAAACCAACCTCTGTGGTGTTTGATAACTGTTGGCCTTGTAATGTGGACATTGGGACATATACTAGGTCCTCAATATAATAATTTAGCAAATCCAAACCCTCAATGGATCCTGTTCTTACACAATCACATCAACATCCACGCAGGATACTGATGACATGCACACAATTGCCAGTACTGAGTTTCAAACTCCTACCTAGCTGTGTGTTGCTACTGCAGTGTAACACAGTTATCGCACATGCCACAGAAATTATATAGTGGGGAGTTGTTCAAAAGTATCTTTGAAGGTGAGTGACATCAGCAGCCATGCTAAAGGAGGGGTAAGGGAAGTGTAGTAAGTGTGAATGACCACAAAATCAGGTGTCTACAAAGTCACACACACTTTCTCTCACACAAACACACATATTTTCACAGTTGCCAGGACTGGGATTAGAACTCATACCTAACAGTATAGCATTACACAGTTATCTCAAGCACAACTAAGATTATATGTTGGATAGTTGTCCAAAAGTATATTTGCAGTTAATTACATCAGCAGCAGTGCTAAAGGAGGGGTAAGGAAAGTGTAGTAAGTGTGAATGACCACAAAATCATGTGTCTATAAAGATACCACACTCTCTCACATTTTCACAGTTGCCAGGACTGGGATTAGAACTCCTACCTAATTAGATTGCTACACTATAGTATTACAGAGTGATCACCAGTGCCATGGAGCTTCTATGTTGGAAAGCTGTCCAAAGGTATCTTTGAAGGTGAGTGAAATCAGCAGCAGTGTAAAAGGAGAGATAAGGGAAGTGTAGTAAGTATGTGACAACAAAATCAGGTGTCTATAAAAACACCACACTCTCTCACAGTTGCCAGGACAGGTATTAGAACTCCTACCTAACTAATTTGTTACACTACGGCATTATTGCAAGTGCCATGGAGTTTACATGTTGGCAAGCTGTCTAAAGGTATCTTTGAAGGTGATTGACATCAGCAGCAGTGCTAAAGGAGGAATAAGGGAAGTGTAGTAAATATGAATGACCACAAAATCGGGTGTTTACAAAGACACATACACTCTCTCACATATTTTCACAGTTTCTAGGACTGGGATTAGAACTCCTACCTAACTAGTTTGTTGCACTATAGTATTATGCAGTTATTGCAAGCACCACATAACTTACTTGTTAAATAACTCTCCAAAAGTATCTTTGAATGTGAGTGACATCAGCAGTAGTGCTAAAGGAGGGGTAAGGGAAGTGTAGTATGTGTGAATGACCACAAAATCAGAAGTCTACAAAGACACACACACACCCTCTTTCTCACACAACTACACACATTTTCATAGTTGCCAGGACTGGGATTAGAATGCCTATCTAACTAATTTGCTACATTATAGTACTACACAGTTATCACAAGCACCACAGAGCTTATATGCTGAAGAGTTATCCAAAGGTATCTTTGAAGGTGAGTGACATCAGCAGCAATGTTAAAGGAGAGGTAAAAGAAGTGTAGTAAGTGTGAATGACCACAAAATCAAGAGTCTACACAAACACATACATTGTTTTCTGTTGCTAGGAGCGGGATTAAAACTCCTATCTAACTAGTTTGCTATACTATAGTATAACACAGTTATCACAAGCACCACAGAGCTGCTATGCTAGAACACTGTCCAAAGGTATATTTGAAGAGTGACATCAGCAGAAGTGCTAAAGGAGGGGTAAGGAAAGTTTAGTCTGTGTTGGAATGGCCTCAACAACATTCATCTAGAAACACAAATACATACTCACACAACTTAACATTTGACAGGACTGAGATTACAACTGCTACTTGGATACTTATTTGGACTGTAGTGTTACACAGTTATCACAAGCACCACTGAGACTATATGGCTGGAGGCTAACCAAAGGTATTTCCACAGTGAATAACATTAGCACATCATGTGATACAGGCCAATGGGATGTGTACTGGGTGGGAAAGGCCTCATAATGGGATTTTCTCTGTCACTGTCTGTCTTTCTCTTCCCCATGACTCTGTGCATGTGTATGTTTGCCATATTATATTATGTTGGCCTTAGATATGTGTGAGTATTCCATCCAATGTGTGTGTGTGTGTGTGAAGTATTAATGGTATACAATTTGGTGTGTGTGCACAGACAGCTGCGAATAACCGATATCTGTAGTCCACTGTGTTGTGAGACATGGGCTTCATTTCTCTAACTGTAGAAGCATGCCCAGTATGGCTTTCTATATTGAGTGTGTGCATCCATTCCAAGGAGGATTGGACTCCATTTCAGGGTTTCCTGTGCTACAGCTATACCTAGCAAACTGTTTCTGCAGAATATCTGTAGATAGTTTGCCAATATGATGACACAATGGGCATAACATACAGGGGATACTGTAACTATTGCTGTCTGTGCTGCTTGTGTGACATGTTTGGTTGTAGCATAGATTTTCTGACATATGATCTATTTTTCACTGTGATGTATCATGTTATCAGCTACTGACAGTTATCGTTCTTTGCTCACAGTTATTTACCAGGGAAATACAGGATGAAGGAAACTGAGACCAGTATTCTGACGCATGTAAACTACACATTCTGGCACACACCTGCCATTGTGGAGGGGTAGCTACAGACTAGACTGCTGGTTCTGAGTAGGGTGCAGCACCTTGTTAGTATGCTGGCTGGAGATCCCCTTCTTGTGTTTTTTTTTCAACTGCATGGAATGGCCATATCCTGCTGGGGCCATACCTCTCAGCTGTACAGATACACCCAGGTTATCCAGAGGCAGGAATCATATATCTGGACAGTTTACCTTCACATTGTGGTTTACAAGCAGTTATGTGGGTATTCATTCATGGGTTTGCAGTCAGGGAGTAGTATGGGCAGACATTAGCATTTCAGACTTCACACACTGCATGACATCCATGCTTCTACACCTCCCTCTGTTATTCTATCCTCTTACTAACATTATGCAAGTAATATCTCAGAGAACTCCCTGTACTTGGGCCTTTATCCCACTAGTATTTATGGCCTGGTCCACAGTCCTAGCAGTAGGAGATGAGGAGGCATGCTACTAGCATTGGTCAACATGGCCTTGCATGTTTTCTGTTTACTGTGTTAAGTTGTTAGTTGGGACCCCCTGACATTCTGTACATTGGCACTATGGATGAGGCATGGGCCTTTGCCAGAGGACTGTAAGCCATTTGAGAGTGCTGCAGGCCATCTGTTACTGCATTTTTATGTGGGATTGTGTGTGTGTGTGGGGCTGCACACATGCAGATTTGCAATGACTGCACTGGTATTCTGGTTACTCTGTTGGCTTCCATTTCATACTGTATTGTGACCTATCATGCAGAAAGGAGGCATATCAGTAGAGTACCCTTCAGAACTAGAATGCAACTACCAGACCTGTTGTAGTATGTCTGAGTAGGTCTGGTGGGGGACTGTTCACCATTGCTATCATCTGGGGGCCTTATCCCAGCCTTTCTTTATGGTCATCTACACCTGTCCTACTGGTTGAGGCTGGTGGTGGGTATGTGACCCTCATTGACATCCATGTGTGTGACCTATTTGCACCCACAGTTATTTGGGCCATCACATGTACTGTGGTGGGGATTGTCACCTTCTGTAGTGCTGCCTAGTATGTTGACACCAGTATTTGTTGTGAATTTCCTGCTGTCCCATATAGCTGCATGCTGCTATCCCATTCAGCCACCCAATTCCCTTGCATGCTTGCATCCATATCATGCATACAAGTATAAGAACATGCTACTCCATTCAGTAACTGATAGGAAGGGTGACTTACCTTGTTGCTGGGCCAGTATTAAGAACAGTGCTTGAGGGCTGACTATGTCGGATGCCCTTAGTACACTCCTTATACAAGGTAAAGTGCAGGTAGTTTCATGTTTGGCATCCCTTTTACTGTATGTGTGAGTCAGAGAGAGATATCAGTCCCTGGATCCCCCACAGTGTCAGTGTGTGTGTGCTATGCATTGCCTCTTTGCCAAGGCCTGGGCTCACTGGGCATGCCTCCTTCTGCCTACAGGGGCAGGCTCAGGATGTTCCTCCTCAGAGTCCCTCTGTACCTGTGCTGGCCTTGGCAATGTTGGGGGGCTGTGTGGCTTTGCCATGTGCTGTTCCTGCTGCAGCTGTTTCCACAGGATCATCTTGTGTAGCATGGCACATACTATGAACATTTGTGTACATGTAGCTGGAGAGTACTGAAAGGTTCCTCCGGATATGTCAAGGCAGTGGAACCATGACTTGAGCATCCCAAACACATGCTCTACAATGAACCTAGTTTGTGCGTGTGCCTCATTATGGTGTTCTTGTTTCAGTGTGTGTGCATTTCTGATGGGTGTCATCAGCCACAGCTCCAGTGCATAGCCAGCATCCCTCACTAGATGGCCATATGGGATGTCCCCGCTGGCAAATGCCTGATACAGCTGTTAGCAATGCCAGATGTGGGAGTCATGATAGCTTCCAGGGCTGCCAGTACACACATTCATAATAATGTCGTGGGCATCGCACATGACCTGGTAGTTGATGGAGGGGAAGCCCCTGCAGTTTATGTAGACCCTACACCACTCACCAGGTGGTGCTTTGATGTGGATGTGCATGCAGTCTATAGCACCAGCTACCTCAGGGAATTATGCTATATGATGGAAGAGATGCATATTTCTGGTCAACACCTCACGGGTGTTGGGAAAATAAATGTGCTCATTGGCATGTGGTGTCATGGCATCCAGGAACTGGTGGAATACTGTGGATGCTGATGTCTGTGAGAGCCCCATGATATCCCCAGTTGGTCTTTGGAAGGTACCTGTGGCTAGTATTCTTAAGCCTAGACATATTTTGGTATCCACTGGGATGGGTTATCCTCTATTAGTTCTGTGTGTGAGGCATGGCTGACACAGCTAAATTATTTGCTGTAGAATGTCACTGTCCACCCTATAGCGCTCCACTATCTCCAGTTCATGTAGACCCTGGTAGGTTACACTGGGTCTGTACACTCTTCTCCTCCTCCTCCTCACTGTGGGTTTGTTGTCAGCATTCTCCTCCTCACCACCCTCAGTCTCTAGCACATATTGACGGAGTAAAGCAACAGCAGCCTCTAATATTTCTAGTTACTTTTGCCAGTTAAAAATCTCCCATCTGTATAGACCAGTGGTATAGAGTCTGTGGGAAAAAGCAGTCTGAAAGGTGCTTGCATAGTTTACAGTAGCATGCTGGGTTGCTCCATGTGTAATTGGCTGATTCTGATACATTCTACCTGCCAGCTATGCTAGTTCTCGTTGATTGCCTTCCTACTGCTGTTTTCCCAAAGACCAGTCTGAAAGGTGTTTACATAGTTTAAAGTAGTGTGCTGGGCTGCTCCATGTGTAATTGGCTGATTCTGATACATTCTACCTGCCAGCTATGCTAGTTCTCTTTGATATCCTTCCTACTGGTGTTTCCCCAAAAAGCAGTCTGAAAGGGGTTTGCATAGTTTATGGTAGTGTGTTGGGTTGCTGCATGTGTAATTAGTTGATTCTGATACATTCCAGCTGCCAGCTATCTTAGTTCTCCTGCATTGCCTTCCTACTGCTGTTTCCCCTACATCCAGTCTGCAAGGTGTTTGCATAGTTTACAGTAGTGTGCTGGGCTGTTGTAGGTGTATTTGGTTGATTCTGATACATTCCAGCTGCCAGCTATCCTAGTTCTCCTGCATTGCCTTCCTACTGCTGTCTCCCCTTACATGTTCCTCCCTATTTAAGCTCTGAGACATACCAGGCATACCCAGTGCTCAAATATAAACAGCGCTGCCATTGTCTATTTTGTTTTTTTATTTTTTTTTTATGTTTAAAACCCGGTGAGTGACACGCACACCCATTTAGGCTATGTACACACTACTCAGGCACATCTAACACTGCCCCTTCCTTAGCTGTGCTTAGATAAGGGCAAACAAGGGCCACAGAGCTACAATGAGCTTACAACAAGCATGACACACACCCTTATGAGGTCATTCAGCTCTTACACTTGCACTGTTGTATTGCTGCACTTTTACGGTTAGGTACAAGCTGACACTTTGAAGAAATTTGTGATTCAGTATAACTCCCCTCATTTGCATACCCAGTGTGTAGGTCGTTAGTTACTGCACCAAAACAGACCCATTCCCCTTAATAACCACTGCTCCCTAGCAGTGTTTACACTCTGCATGCCATTGACTATGATGGCAAAATGCAGAATTAACTTAAAATTGACATTTCTCATTTTTTTTTATTTTCGGCACGATCCCGTTTGCGCTCCACTGCCCTAAGATTAAACAGCCGAGATCGGCCAAAAAAAAAAAGTTTAATTTAAAACAAAAATTAACTGTTCTTAATGCCAATGGCCTTATATTTACCCATTGGCATGTGTATTAAACATAATACATGCTTTTACACAAACTATCATGCCTCCGTTTTGTCAGATGCAGAAATGTATTCGGTTACTAGCCAAATACATTCCTGCACTGATACTGTTCTTATACGGCATCTATGCAGCTTGGTGAATCACAAAATCACCTCATTTGCATGGTTTTCACCAGCAAATGAGGAGATTTGCATATTTGCTGGCTTTCTCTGCAGGAACAGTGTAGGGCTGCTCGTGCACGTGAAAATGGCACTATCCTGAATCGCTCGATGGCCATTTTCCATGCAGGAGCTCCTACACTGTTCCTGCACAGAAATGTAGGCTTCCTGAATCCCAGAGGTTGTCTGTGACCCAGCCATATCATCTAATCTGAGCCACATCATTATCTTTAACTAGTAATGCTCTTTCTGTCCCTCATATGGTAATTTCTGTTACACTAATCTTCACTTCTGTTTCTCATAGCCTTTTTGCTTAATTTATCTTCTCCTTCTGACATCTCACAACCTGTGTTTAACATCTTTCACTCCATTGATTTTTCTGTAATTCCCAGTTAGACAGACACATCTGTAATTATTACAAAGACAGCTCACTTGCTATAGGAGATTTGTCTTGATTTTTGTAAACAATTTATGTCCATTTATAAATGCCATTTACATTTTTATTAGCTGATAATGGTATTTACAGATGTGTACTTTTATTATACTCAAGCTTTCTCTCATTTAATATTTTTTTTTATTTCTTTCTATCCTTTTACTAGTCAGCTGTGATCAGTGTTATACCTCTGTAAACATATTTCAAGTAAGTAAGCAAACAAATAAATAAATAAATAAAGTAAATGCTCAGATTTTGTGGATATAAAAAAGGATGCCAGGAATTTGGTTGGAGTGCTTTCTATTTAATATGCTTAAAACATCATGTCCAGCTAATAAAGGAGCATGGGTTAATGAGTTTGCTGATAACTGTAAGATTTGAAATATTGTATCTGCATTAATAACACTCCTTTAATATTACCTTTCTTGGCATTTTGCAGATTTCCTACAAATAGGTTCCCAGTGCAGTCCAGATGTGTACAATGCCAGTAACTGTGTATGTCTGTGTGAAATACAGCCATAATCCATTATGGTTCAGTCGGACATTTGAGATGGGTTCACTAACAATATAGATGCTACAATTTCTGGCCTGAGTATGACAGTTGTATGTGAGTTCAGCATGAGTCGCTGCTACCACACGGTCAATTATTCCAGGCAAACATTGAAGGACAAATGTGATCTGAGTAAAGCGAGTTGGAAAGGATTATATCTTACTTTGAGGACTTCTATTTATGTAAATTACATTATGTGGGGATTAGTTTTGTCACAATCATATGGCTTAGATAGTTAGCAATTTAGCTGCTTGGTATGGGCTGGCTTGTTTTGATTGAAAGAAATTCACCATATTGTTTTTGCTCAGTATAAAGTCTAGCTTTAAGGAATAGTATACATTTTTTATGAGTAAGTCAGAATATTTGCCTGCTGACTACAATTTGTGTAAAAAAAATTGAAACTTTCCCTGATTTGCAACAATGCTCCTGTGTTTGTCTCATATTTTTGGTCTGCACTTCACAAAATTTGTGTTTTTTAGACAAATCCTTGAGGATTGTTGTCATTAAATGGGAAAGGTGGGCTGCGGATATGTTGTTGTTTGCTCAGTTTAAAGACTTGCTTTACAGGACTTGCATATAGTTATATGAAACAATGTGGAATATTGTTGTACATGAAACTGTGCCTAATTTTACCAAACATTCTGTACTTTACTTCATATTTGTGATGTGCTACTAGCTAATCTTTAACGATTGTGGTCACTAAGTCATGACAGCCATTTGAGTTTTCAAACTTCCTAGTCTTTAGAAAACACATGCAAATGCTAAATAGTTTAAATCTGCCCTTACTTTGTTTTTTTTTTTTCCTCATTATTTTTGGCTTTATATCTGATGTTTTTGCTAGAAGGTGGAAAGTTTTTTTATGACAGTCACATGAGGTACACGCAACAAATTGGCTATAACTGCTGGCTGGGGATGATGGCCGAATCAGAATGAAAAAATCCTGCCTTCCTGCTGTTTGTTCAGTTAATCAATCTGACTTTGCAGGACTAGTGTGCATTGGGTGAAATGAGCTGGAATGCTTGTAAATGTGAAACAAAGCTAAAATTACATAGTTCTCAACATTCACTGATTGCACAGAATGCCCCTGATTCTGCCTAATATTTTTGGTTATTCATAAAATTTGTGGCTTTCTGGCAAACCACTAAGGATTACAGTCAGTAATTAATAGTAGACATTTATGCTTTGGAGTTCATATCATTAGCATCTAATGATTGTAGAAAAGAATACATCAGTCTGATCTGTCTCTTGTAACCCACTATCCCTTTCAACTGACATTTCTCATTACTGGTATGGAAACACCTATGGCTGAAATATATATTGCTGAGTGCCATACAATGCAATCAGTATTTGCTGCTATAGTACAACAGATCTCTTTGCTACCATTTAGCAAAAAGTTATTATGTAAGCTATCTTTGCTTAGGTTAAATATTTTTTTTACTCATTGTTTATTTGACAAAAACAAGAAGCTGTTGGAAATAAGGAGGTATGAAGAAGTATATGTAGTTGCATAATGGCTACTTGGTTATTATTATTATTATTATTATTATTATTATTATCAATTTCCCTTTGGTCTTCAACTCTGGAAGATGTGTGTGGAAAAAGCGAACTGACTTTAATGAAAAATGTATTAAACCTCACATAAGCAATAGAGAAAAAATGAGACAACCATTTCATTCATCATTCATAAAAAAAAAAAAAAAAAAAAAACTGGATCAATGTATAGGCCTATTTTGCAGACAACATAACTAACTACCAAAACACCATAATGCAAAAATCCAGTGAAATCAATGGCAATAGTAATTCAAACATAAAAAAGGGAAATTACTAGTTTGCTACAGTATAGCATTACACAGTTATCTCAAGCACATCTAAGATTACATGTTGGATAGTTGTCCAAAAGTATCTTTGAAGTTAGTTACATCAGCAGCAGTGCTAAAGGAGGGGTAAGGAAAGTGTAGTAAGTGTGAATGACCACAAAATCAGGTGTCTATAAAGATACCACACTCTCTCACATTTTCACAGGTGCCAGGACTGGGATTAGAACTGCTACCTAATTAGATTGCTACACTATAGTATTACAGAGTGATCACAAGTGCCATGGAGCTTATATGTTGGAAAGCTGTCCAAAGGTATCTTTGAAGGTGAGTGAAATCAGCAGCAGTGTTAAAGGAGAGATAAGGGAAGTGTAGTAAGTATGTGACAACAAAATCAGGTGTCTATAAAAACACCACACTCTCTCACAGTTGCCAGGACAGGTATTAGAACTCCTACCTAACTAATTTGTTACACTACGGCATTATTGCAAGTGCCATGAAGTTTACATGTTGGTAAGCTGTCTAAAGGTATCTTTGAAGGTGACTGACATCAGCAGCAGTGCTAAAGGAGGAATAAGGGAAGTGTAGTAAATATGAATGACCACAAAATCAGGTGTTTACAAAGACACATACACTCTCTCACATATTTTCACAGTTGCTAGGACTGGGATTAGAACTCCTACCTAACTAGTTTGTTACACTATAGTATTATGCAGTTATTGCAAGCATCACATAGATTACTTGTTAAATAACTCTCCAAAGGTATCTTTGAAGGTGAGTGACATCAGCAGTAGTGCTAAAGGAGGGGTAAGGGAAGTGTAGTATGTGTGAATGACCACAAAATCAGAAGTCTACAAAGACACACACACACCCTCTCTCTCACACAACTACACACATTTTCATAGTTGCCAGGACTGGGATTAGAATGCCTATCTAACTAGTTTCCTACACTATAGTACTACACAGTTATCACAAGCACCACAGAGCTTATATGCTGAAGAGTTATCCAAAGGTATCTTTGAAGGTGAGTGACATCAGCAGCAATGTTAAAGGAGAGGTAAAAGAAGTGTAGTAAGTGTGAATGACCACAAAATCAAGAGTCTACACAAACACATACATTTTTTTCTGTTGCTAGGAGCGGGATTAAAACTCCTATTTAACTAGTTTGCTATACTATAGTATAACACAGTTATCACAAGCACCACAGAGCTGCTATGCTAGAACACTGTCCAAAGGTATATTTGAAGAGTGACATCAGCAGAAGTGCTAAAGGAGGGGTAAGGAAAGTTTAGTCTGTGTTGGAATGGCCTCAACAACATTCATCTAGAAACACAAATACATACTCACACAACTTAACATTTGACAGGACTGAGATTACAACTGCTACTTGGATACTTATTTGGACTGTAGTGTTACACAGTTATCACAAGCACCACTGAGACTATAGGGCTGGAGGCTAACCAAAGGTATTTCCACAGTGAATAACATTAGCACATCATGTGATATAGGCCAATGGGATGTGTACTGGGTGGGAAAGGCCTCATAATGGGATTTTCTCTGTCACTGTCTGTCTTTCTCTTCCCCACGACTCTGTGCATGTGTATGTTTGCCATATTATATTATGTTGGCCTTAGATATGTGTGAGTATTCCATCCAATGTGTGTGTGTGTGTGTGTGTGTGTGTGTGTGTGTGTGTGTGAAGTATTAATGGTATACAATTTGGTGTGTGTGCACAGACAGCTGCGAATAACCGATATCTGTAGTCCACTGTGTTGTGAGACATGGGCTTCATTTCTCTAACTGTAGAAGCATGCCCAGTATGGCTTTCTATATTGAGTGTGTGCATCCATTCCAAGGAGGATTGGACTCCATTTCAGGGTTTCCTGTGCTACATCTATACCTAGCAAACTGTTTCTGCAGAATATCTGTAGATAGTTTGCCAATATGGTGACACAATGGGCATAACATACAGGGGATACTGTAACTATTGCTGTCTATGCTGCTTGTGTGACATGTTTGGTTGTAGCATAGATTTTCTGACATATGATCTATTTTTCACTGTGATGTATCATGTTATCAGCTACTGACAGTTATCGTTCTTTGCTCACAGTTATTTACCAGGGAAATACAGGATGAAGGAAACTGAGACCAGTATTCTGACGCATGTAAACTACACATTCTGGCACACACCTGCCATTGTGGAGGGGTAGCTACAGACTAGACTGCTGGTTCTGAGTAGGGTGCAGCACCTTGTTAGTATGCTGGCTGGAGATCCCCTTGTGTTTTTTTTTTCAACTGCATGGAATGGCCATATCCTGCTGGGGCCATACCTCTCAGCTGTACAGATACACCCAGGTTATCCAGAGGCAGGAATCATATATCTGGTCAGTTTACCTTCACATTGTGGTTTACAAGCAGTTATGTGGGTATTCATTCATGGGTTTGCAGTCAGGGAGTAGTATGGGCAGACATTAGCATTTCAGACTTCACACACTGCATGACATCCATGCTTCTACACCTCCCTCTGTTATTCTATCCTCTTACTAACATTATGCAAGTAATATCTCAGAGAACTCCCTGTACTTGGGCCTTTATCCCACTAGTATTTATGGCCTGGTCCACAGTCCTAGCAGTAGGAGATGAGGAGGCATGCTACTAGCATTGGTCAACATGGCCTTGCATGTTTTCTGTTTACTGTGTTAAGTTGTTAGTTGGGACCCCCTGACATTCTGTACATTGGCACTATGGATGAGGCATGGGCCTTTGCCAGAGGACTGTAAGCCATTTGAGAGTGCTGCAGGCCATCTGTTACTGCATTTTTATGTGGGATTGTGTGTGTGTGTGTGGGGCTGCACACATGCAGATTTGCAATGACTGCACTGGTATTCTGGTTACTCTGTTGGCTTCCATTTCATACTGTATTGTGACCTATCATGCAGAAAGGAGGCATATCAGTAGAGTACCCTTCAGAACTAGAATGCAACTGCCAGACCTGTTGTAGTATGTCTGAGTAGGTCTGGTGGGGGACTGTTCACCATTGCTATCATCTGGGGGCCTTATCCCAGCCTTTCTTTATGGTCATCTACACCTGTCCTACTGGTTGAGGCTGGTGGTGGGTATGTGACCCTCATTGACATCCATGTGTGTGACCTATTTGCACCCACAGTTATTTGGGCCATCACATGTACTGTGGTGGGGATTGTCACCTTCTGTAGTGCTGCCTAGTATGTTGACACCAGTATTTGCTGTGAATTTCCTGCTGTCCCATATAGCTGCCTGCTGCTATCCCATTCAGCCACCCAATTCCCTTGCATGCTTGCATCCATATCATGCATACAAGTATGAGAACATGCTACTCCATTCAGTAACTGATAGGAAGGGTGACTTACCTTGTTGCTGGGCCAGTATTGAGAACAGTGCTTGAGGGCTGACTATGTCGGATGCCCTTAGTACACTCCTTATACAAGGTAAAGTGCAGGTAGTTTCATGTTTGGCATCCCTTTTACTGTATGTGTGAGTCAGAGAGAGGTATCAGTCCCTGGATCCTCCACAGTGTCAGTGTGTGTGTGCTATGCATTGCCTCTTTGCCAAGGCCTGGGCTCACTGGGCATGCCTCTTTCTGCCTACAGGGGCAGGCTCAGGATGTTCCTCCTCAGAGTCCCTCTGTACCTGTGCTGGCCTTGGCAATGTTGGGGGGCTGTGTGGCTTTGCCACGTGCTGTTCCTGCTGCAGCTGTTTCCACAGGATCATCTTGTGTAGCATGGCACATACTATGAACATTTGTGCACATGTAGCTGGAGAGTACTGCAAGGTTCCTCCGGATATGTCAAGGCAGTGGAACCATGACTTCAGCATCCCAAACACATGCTCTACAATGAACCTAGTTTGTGCGTGTGCCTCATTATGGTGTTCTTGTTTCAGTGTGTGTGCATTTCTGATGGGTGTCATCAGCCACGGCTCCAGTGCATAGCCAGCATCCCTCACTAGATGGCCATATGGGATGTCCCCACTGGCAAATGCCTGATACAGCTGTTAGCAATGCCAGATGTGGGAGTCATGATAGCTTCCAGGGCTGCCAGTACACACATTCATAATAATGTCCTGGGCATCGCACATGACCTGGTAGTTGATGGAGGGGAAGCCCCTGCAGTTTATGTAGACCCTACACCACTCACCAGGTGGTGCTTTGATGTGGATGTGCATGCAGTCTATAGCACCAGCTACCTCAGTGAATTATGCTATATGGTGGAAGAGATGCATATTTCTGGTCAACACCTCAAGGGTGTTGGGAAAATAAATGTGCTCATTGGCATGTGGTGTCATGGCATCCAGGAACTGGTGGAGTACTGTGGATGCTGATGTCTGTGAGAGCCCCATGATATCCCCAGTTGGTCTTTGGAAGGTACCTGTGGCTAGTATTCTTAAGCCTAGACATACTTTGGTATCCACTGGGATGGGTTCTCCTCTATTAGTTCTGTGTGTGAGGCATGGCTGACACAGCTAAATTATTTGCTGTAGAATGTCACTGTCCACCCTATAGCGCTCCACTATCTCCAGTTCATGTAGACCCTGGTAGGTTACACTGGGTCTGTACACTCTTCTCCTCCTCCTCCTCACTGTGGGTTTGTTGTCAGCATTCTCCTCCTCACCACCCTCAGTCTCTAGCACATATTGATGGAGTAAAGCAACAGCAGCCTCTAACATTTCTAGTTACTTTTGCCAGTTAAATATCTCCCATCTGTATAGACCAGTGGTATAGAGTTTGTGGGAAAAAGCAGTCTGAAAGGTGCTTGCATAGTTTACAGTAGCATGCTGGGTTGCTCCATTTGTAATTGGCTGATTCTGATGCATTCTAGCTGACAGCTATGCTAGTTCTCTTTGATATCCTTCCTACTGGTGTTTCCCCAAAAAGCAGTCTGAAAGGGGTTTGCATAGTTTATGGTAGTGTGTTGGGTTGCTGCATGTGTAATTAGTTGATTCTGATACATTCCAGCTGCCAGCTATCTTAGTTCTCCTGCATTGCCTTCCTACTGCTGTTTCCCCTACATCCAGTCTGCAAGGTGTTTGCATAGTTTACAGTAGTGTGCTGGGCTGTTGTAGGTGTATTTGGTTGATTCTGATACATTCCAGCTGCCAGCTATCCTAGTTCTCCTGCATTGCCTTCCTACTGCTGTCTCCCCTTACATGTTCCTCCCTATTTAAGCCCTGAGGCATACCAGGCATACCCAGTGCTCAAATATAAACAGTGCTGCCATTTTCTATTTTTTTTTTAATTTTTTTTTTTATGTTTAAAACCCGGTGAGTGACACGCACACCCATTTAGGCTATGTACACACTACTCAGGCACATCTAACACTGCCCCTTCCTTAGCTGTGCTTAGCTAAGGGCAAACACGGGCCACAGAGCTCCAATGAGCTTACAACAAGCATGACACACACCCTTATGAGGTCATTCAGCTCTTACACTTGCACTGTTGTATTGCTGCACTTACACGGTTAGGTACAAGCTGACACTTTGAAGAAATTTGTGATTCAGTATAACTCCCCTCATTTGCATACCCAGTGTGTAGGTCGTTAGTTACTGCACCAAAACAGACCCGTTCCCCTTAATAACCACTGCTCCCTAGCAGTGTTTACACTCTGCATGCCATTGACTATGATGGCAAAATGCAGAATTAACTTAAAATTGACATTTCTCATTTTTTTTTATTTTCGGCACGATCCCGTTTGCGCTCCACTGCCCTAAGATTAAACAGCCGAGATCGGCCAAAAAAAAAGTTTAATTTAAAACAAAAATTAACTGTTCTTAATGCCAATGGCCTTATATTTACCCATTGGCATGTGTATTAAACATAATACATGCTTTTACACAAACTATCATGCCTCCGTTTTGTCAGATGCAGAAATGTATTCGGTTACTAGCCAAATACATTCCTGCACTGATACTGTTCTTATATGGAGTCTATGCAACTTGGTGAATCACAAAATCACCTCATTTGCATGGTTTTCACCAGCAAATGAGGAGATTTGCATATTTGCTGGCTTTCTCTGCAGGAACAGTGTAGGGCTGCTCGTGCACGTGAAAATGGCACTATCCTGAATCGCTCAATGGCCATTTTCCATGCAGGAGCTCCTACACTGTTCCTGCACAGAAATTTAGGCTTCCTGAATCCCAGAGGTTGTCTGTGACCCAGCCATATCATCTAATCTGAGCCACATCATTATCTTTAACTAGTAATGCTCTTTCTGTCCCTCATATGGTAATTTTTGTTGCACTAATCTTCACTTCTGTTTCTCATAGCCTTTTTGCTTAATTTATCTTCTCCTTCTGACATCTCACAACCTGTGTTTAACATCTTTCACTCCATTGATTTTTCTGTAATTCCCAGTTAGACAGACACATCTGTAATTATTACAAAGACAGCTCACTTGCTATAGGAGATTTGTCTTGATTTTTGTAAACAATTTATGTCCATTTATAAATGCCATTTACATTTTTATTAGCTGATAATGGTATTTACAGATGTGTACTTTTATTATACTCAAGCTTTCTCTCATTTAATATTTTTTTTTATTTCTTTCTATCCTTTTACTAGTCAGCTGTGATCAGTGTTATACCTCTGTAAACATATTTCAAGTAAGTAAGCAAACAAATAAATAAATAAATAAAGTAAATGCTCAGATTTTGTGGATATAAAAAGGATGCCAGGAATTTGGTTGGAGTGCTTTCTATTTAATATGCTTAAAACATCATGTCCAGCTAATAAAGGAGCATGGGTTAATGAGTTTGCTGATAACTGTAAGATTTGAAATATTGTATCTGCATTAATAACACTCCTTTAATATTACCTTTCTTGGCATTTTGCAGATTTCCTACAAATAGGTTCCCAGTGCAGTCCAGATGTGTACAATGCCAGTAACTGTGTATGTCTGTGTGAAATACAGCCATAATCCATTATGGTTCAGTCGGACATTTGAGATGGGTTCACTAACAATATAGTTGCTACAATTTCTGGCCTGAGTATGACAGTTGTATGTGAGTTCAGCATGAGTCGCTGCTACCACACGGTCAATTATTCCAGGCAAACATTGAAGGACAAATGTGATCTGAGTAAAGCGAGTTGGAAAGGACTATATCTTACTTTGAGGACTTCTATTTATGTAAATTACATTATGTGGGGATTAGTTTTGTCACAATCATATGGCTTAGATAGTTAGCAATTTAGCTGCTTGGTATGGGCTGGCTTGTTTTGATTGAAAGAAATTCACCATATTGTTTTTGCTCTGTATAAAGTATAGCTTTAAGGAATAGTATACATTTTTTATGAGTAAGTCAGAATATTTGCCTGCTGACTACAATTTGTGTAAAAAAAATTGAAACTTTCCCTGATTTGCAACAATGCTCCTGTGTTTGTCTCATATTTTTGGTCTGCACTTCACAAAATTTGTGTTTTTTAGACAAATCCTTGAGGATTGTTGTCATTAAATGGGAAAGTTGGTCTGCGGATATGTTGTTGTTTGCTCAGTTTAAAGACTTGCTTTACAGGACTTGCATATAGTTATATGAAACAATGTGGAATATTGTTGTACATGAAACTGTGCCTAATTTTACCAAACATTCTGTACTTTACTTCATATTTGTGATGTGCTACTAGCTAATCTTTAACGATTGTGGTCACTAAGTCATGACAGCCATTTGAGTTTTCAAACTTCCTAGTCTTTAGAAAACACATGCAAATGCTAAATAGTTTAAATCTGCCCTTACTTTGTTTTTTTTTTTTTCCTCATTATTTTTGGCTTTATATCTGATGTTTTTGCTAGAAGGTGGAAAGTTTTTTTATGACAGTCACAGGAGGTACACACAACAAATTGGCTATAACTGCTGGCTGGGGATGATGGCCGAATCAGAATGAAAGCATCCTGCCTTCCTGCTGTTTGTTCAGTTAATCAATCTGACTTTGCAGGACTAGTGTGCATTGGGTGAAATGAGTTGGAATGCTTGTAAATGTGAAACAAAGCTAAAATTACATAGTTCTCAACATTCACTGATTGCACAGAATGCCCCTGATTCTGCCTAATATTTTTGGTTATTCATAAAATTTGTGGCTTTCTGGCAAACCACTAAGGATTGCAGTCAGTAATTAATAGTAGACATTTATGCTTTGGAGTTCATATCATTAGCATCTAATGATTGTAGAAAAGAATACATCAGTCTGATCTGTCTCTTGTAACCCACTATCCCTTTCAACTGACATTTCTCATTACTGGTATGGAAACACCTATGGCTGAAATATATATTGCTGAGTGCCATACAATGCAATCAGTATTTGCTGCTATAGTACAACAGATCTCTTTGCTACCATTTAGCAAAAAGTTATTATGTAAGCTATCTTTGCTTAGGTTAAATAATTTTTTTACTCATTGTTTATTTGACAGAAACAAGAAGCTGTTGGAAATAAGGAGGTATGAAGGAGTATATGTAGTTGCATAATGGCTACTTGGTTATTATTATTATTATTATTATTATTATTATTATTATTATTATTATTATCAATTTCCCTTTGGTCTTCAACTCTGGAAGATGTGTGTGGAAAAAGCGAACTGACTTTACTGAAAAATGTATTAAACCTCACATAAGCAATAGAGAAAAAATGAGACAACCATTTCATTCATCATTCATAAAAAAAAAAAAAAAAAAAAAAAAAAAAAACTGGATCAATGTATAGGCCTATTTTACAGACAACATAACTAACTACCAAAACACCATAATGCAAAAATCCAGTGAAATCAATGGCAATAGTAATTCAAACATAAAAAAGGGAAATTAATAGATGGAATATGTGATGGCCCAGCTTATGTAATAAACAATCCTGCAGTACAGGTTTTTGAAAATTAGTTTGCTATAACTAAATGTTTTTTTTCATTCTTTGTCACTTTATGCACAGTAACCATGCCAGATCAGGAAATTAGATACAATAAGCACATGTAACATAAAACATTAATAGATAGCATTTGCAAGAAAAAAAATAAGCTTGTGATGTTCCTCCCCTGGGCCAGTGACATAGAGCCTGAATTCTCATCACTGACACCAGTGAGGGACATTAACTTGGAACAAAAATAGATACATGCAGTATTTTCAGATGCAGCATTCTGTATCAAGCACAATTCCCGTAAGGGCACACAGGGAACACACTCAGTCCAGAGGCTGGGTTTCTCTCTCTCTCTCTCTCTCTCTCTCTCTCTCTCTCTCTCTCTCCCTCTCTGTCTCCAGGCCCCCAGTGGGACTCTCCACTGGTACAGCTGTAGAGTTTAGTCCTCAGTCAACTGTCCAAGCCAAGTCCTCCACCACTCTTTCTGTGAAACCAGTGATCTGTGTCCCTGCTCCAAGTACCTGACCCCCCCCCACACACACACACACACACCTGGGAAATTCTGGCACATATTTACTAGCTATGCCTCTCTGCCCAGACAGTATGGTAGTTATTGTCACCATACCCTCCAAAACCATGTACTCTAAGCTCTTACAAGGGTACCCAATTATACTGAATAAAATGAATACTAATACAATGTTGACCAAGCAGCAAGGCTTTCAGGAGTGGCCACAGTGTCACCAAATAAAGATAAGTACTCTCAAATGAAAAGACCAGCCACATTGAAAACTTTACATATATTTAATAATAAATAAAAAAACAATATCTTCTTCTTCTTTCTGATGCTCCTCTTAAGTATCACCACAGTGGATCATCTGTTTCCATTTCATCCTGTTCCTGCATCTTGCTCTGTCACACCAACCACCTGCACTTCCACTCTCACCACATCCAAAAACCTTATCTTAGGCCTTCCTCTTTTCCTGTTACCTGGCAGCTCCATCCTTATCATCCATTTCCCAATATACCCAGCATCACTCCTCAGCACATGTCCAAACCAATGCAATCTCGCCTCTCTGGCTTTGTCTCCAAACTGCCCAACTTGAGCTGACCCTCTAATATACTCATTCCTAATCCTGTTCTTCCTTGTCACACCCAATGCAAATCTGAAGATCTTTAACTTTAACACCTCTAGCTCTAACTCCTGTCTTTTCATTAGTACCATCTCCAACCCATATAACATTGATGGTCTCACTGCCATCTTGAAAATACTAAATTCATATTTACAATAAATACCAGAGTTTCAGACACAGGAAATATTCAAAATAACACAGATGAATAGATTCACACAGATACAGAAAAATAGTACTTAACTAATCTCACTATATTTTCCTGACTGATCTAAAGAAGTATGTCCAAAAAAACATAATAGTGAATCAAGCAATGAGGTGGTATAAAAAACTTTTATTAAAATTACCACATAAGTGCTTTTACAGTTAAGATGCTGCTTCATCAGATATTCAAAGGTTTTAACTCATGCATATGCTTTAAATACTACAAAGCATCAGACCAACAACCAATCAATCTAAAGAGGTATTATTCCCTGGTTACTTATTAAAGCAAGGCAAGATGGGGTCGATGAGTGGTCTTCTTGTCAGGTTTCAAAAACAGACTCTTTGAGACTTCTGTCTCATCTAGTATTAAACCATGATTCTAGTCATGGATTACAGAATGATATCACACACATCTGATCATCTGACTTCTGGTTCCCATACCGCCCCCTTTACTAGCAACTGAACCAGAATTTAGCATATTCATGTCAATAATATGCACACATTGAGCTTTGCTAAGATCTGCTGCAGCTTCTAGCAGTCATAAAATAATTTCAAACTTCCACCTTTCCAGAGTAGCAATTAGTTAACTGCTATAGACAATGCAGAAGGCGTCTTAATACAGACTGTTTTTTTTTCCTCTGGTTGCATCGATACCTGTGAAGTACAATCTGTATGGCTTATACCAAGTAATTTAAATTCAAACTATTTTTCAAAGATAGCTGGACTGAGATTAACATCTTCTCTTCCAGGATCCTCTGTTACAATGTATTCATTTCAATAGTTACCACACAGCCTGAAATACAGGTATGCTTCTTTTTCTGTCAAGCAGGACCCACTGTTGGTACATTTTTAACAGAAGCAGCTTTACAAATACATTTTTCAACACCAGCGTTTGTACAAATCAGTTTGATATACAAATGACATATACTTCTTTACAAACCTCCAACTAGCTATGCTGGCATATGTTACATATTCACTGACCTACTTCTTCTGGCATAGCTGACAATACCTCACATTGTCACAAAGCTTATACATATCAAATATTGAATTATGCATAAAAAGTAGGGTGCACCTAATTCTATGCAAATCTATTTGCAGGCGTCCAAGAACCTAGACACATATATAAGACATTTTAACCTCCCTCAAATAAGTGTTAATAGTGGTGCCTGTTGTGTTGGTCTACCATATAAAAACAGAATGGACAAATCATTTAGACTGCGATGTTCCTTTTAAAATCACTGATGAAAAATCATTAAAATATTTATTATTGCATAGCACTAGTGAGAAAGCACATCAAACTGAGGAACCTTTGTGTCAAGAACTGAACAATTAAAAATATATTTCTGAAAGAAATGAACAACTCTTTGTTTAGATACCACAGAGGGCCATTCTCACACATCAAAGATTATGTGCAAACTGACAAAATGAAAGCAGCCTATCTGTTCTCAAAATGGATTTTGTCAGTAGTTGCTTACCCTAGCAGTCTTTCTGTCATTAAGTTTACATCCTCACTCTTCTGTTTAAGGAAGATCCATTCCAAAAAATGCCACCTATAGCCATAACACACTCTGCCCTCATTGATTACTCTGTGGGAAGTTTTGCTTTTTTGCAGACGTGCTAACATTACTTTGGGGTCAGCAGAGTCCATTACCTAGCCAGCAAGAGGGATAAATTGGGGCAGTTTTACTTGTATTTTTGTCTTCATTTCAGTTTTAAGGATAGGTGCACATTGTTTGTTAATCCAGTCTTGTCTTCAAAGCTATGTGGATTCTGTATTCCTTTTATGTGAAAACAAATGTGAAGGCTACTTCTATTTCACTGTCACACATGCTCATCATGCAGCTCTTACTTTCTCTTTGATGTTGCCTACTGTCACTGAATCTTACATTTCATCTGTCCATGATTTTTTGCAAAATGCTTTTGATTTTGCCTCATATTTTTACACTGTTTATCCCTTGTACAACTTTTGATTTTCTAGGAAATCACTGAGGACTGCAGTCAGATATTAATGCTAGATATTACAGGTTCATAGGTTACAGTTCATACTGCCTGGAAAATGCATGCTAATAAATAAGTAAAAAGCAAGTGTATAGGATGAAACAAGGTAGTCGAATCATTCAGGAACTTTATTGTTAGGTAAGGGCTTTCGCACCCTTTCAAAGGTGCTTCATCAGACCATTTAAAACCTTCAGTTTAAAAAATATATAGCAAGAGAAATTATTACATCATTTCCTTGGCCAATCACAAACAAGAATTGTGGACAAATAACAAATAGCAATGCACTATAAATATTGTTAAAGTGCAACTAAAAATAAAGACAAAATAAAAATAGTAACTAATAAATAAAATGGCAAAATAAAAATAGTAACTAATAAAAACAAAATAAAAATAGTAACTACTAAATAAAATAACAAACTCATTTGTTTGTGCAATTTATTTGGTGTTATATGACGTTTGTCTAGTGAGTTGTACTGTTTTATTCATTTTATTAAATGCATGCTAATCCAAAACCTGTTCCATGAATGAATGGACATTGTTCAATAAGCCTGTGTGCAGCATTAATGTATGTATTACAAAAAAAAAAACAGAGGAAAGGGACCCAGCATACTACTGCAAAAACTGCAGGAAAAATCTAACTTTGCATCATTAAAGGGACAAGCCTGATAATACAAAGATAAGAAGTACTACAATCTGTAAAGAGCTAAAGGTTGTGACCAGTAAATAGCAGTAAAATGAAACAGAATACCTTGTAAATTGGATTTGTAGAGCAGAAACCCATCATGTCATCCCAATAAAGAGAAAGACTGCAGGTATAAACAAAAAATGGTTGCACATGATCTTTAAGTTTTATTATTTTTAAGGCTGATTTCCAAACAGGTCAACAAAGTGTAGCATCCTAGCCTGAAATCCAGAAGTATTTTACTTTCATCCAGTGCCATCCAGGCAAACCTAAGTAATTTTGTTTGCTTAAGCTCACTTGGTTCACTTAAGCAATCACTGCTGCATTCTTACCTTATCTGTACTTCTTGTTGAATTTTAAACGAAATGTGTTGCTTTGTTCATTTGTACAGGTTTGGCTGTCATGCCCCATCCATGCCAGGTCTATCAGCTCTTTCACACACACACCAGACTATTAGTCTGATCTGCCGGGTCCAGTCTTGGATTACAGGCTACAGGGTTCATCACATCTGAGCTTCCATCCTGGGGGGCTTATTGGTCTACCATATTTCTCTCCTTCTCTTTGTGGCAGCATGGTACAGCCCTGGGGGTGTGCAATATGAGGGTCCACAGAAAATTGTCCCAGCTCTGCAGCATCTCAGCCAAGCCCCACTGCCGTCACTGACCACACCTCCTCAGGCGACATCCCTTCCCTAGGGATTGTCATCTAGAGACATCCACATACCACCTTCCCCCAGGATGGATACTCCCATCTCTCTGTGTCACTCCATTAGTTTCCCAAGATGATAACTGAACCTGGGTTGCCTGGGATGTAGTCAGGGCTTTATTCCTGTATACCACTAGAGCTGCTTGTTCCTCTCCCTGTTTGCTGCTGTTACACTGGTTGGTGTAGAAATCACCTGCTGTGAGAGACTTCCAGCCAGTTGTTTAAGTTGTTTACTGTTACACTGCACTTGTAGGATTCCTTTTGCTGTGTTTTTACATTAAGAGGACTGGGACTACTCATCTTGTGACAAGAGGTGCTTGCCTGGTCTATTTGAGTTGGAAAACACTCTAAAGGGCTCATTGTGTATTAACTTATTGGCCAGAAGGCTCTGTAGTCAGTTTTCTATTTTTTTCATTCCTGGTATAAATTTGGCATGTTTGTGTTGCTCTATGCTTATTTCCAGAGAGCTCAGAAAAGCTTGGCACCCTAGCCCTTGCTCAAGAAGTAGTTTGCTTGAATGCAGTGCCATTTGGGCAAAGATAAATATTTTTGTTTGACAAATTCTATTTCTTTAATGTATATTAAGTAATTACTGTTGATATCTTGATCTATCCGTGCATTTTCTGATTTTTGAACTAAAAAAAATTGTTTTTTTCCTCTTATTGTTGCTGCCGTTAGACTATCTGCCAAGCAATTGCTTCTGTAAAGGATTTCTAACCAGTCATTTAAGTTGTTTTGTGGTTAACTGTGCCCTCTACAGAAGCAAGCATGTAGCAGAGTTTACCTATAGAACTGTTTATAAAACAGTACCTTGTAAAGCTGTAACAATAGAGCAAATATCTTGCACTCTGACAAGCTTAGAGCAGCTAGTTCATGTGTCAAGTAGCAATACCATTAGATTAAGTAGACTGTGATATTTAATAAGCATCAAAGCTAAAAAAGTTTGGATTTTTAGCGGTCTGTTCCAATAAAGTAGCAGAATAACTCTGCCCATTAAAACACCCTTAATAGTCTTCTGCAACCCCCCCACACCACCTTCTTGTAGCTCACCACTTAAAGGACTGGATAGCATGGATATGCAATTTCCTAACCTCTCTATAGCCAGCCTAGAAGATATGGGCATCTTGAGGCCATGTAGCAGTTGTCTCACATTTACGGACAACCTTTTAATCCTTAAAGTAACAGATACTGTATGTGGGAGGTGCACTTATACAATATCTCTGGAGACTAAACTCTTGAAAAGAAGCACACATCAAGTTGTCAAAGCCATGAGTGCAATACCTACCATATGTAGCACACAACACACACATAAACCAACGTGTGGTTAGACACTGAAATGCAATTTTCCTAAACAACAAAAATCAACTGGACTGTTTATTGCCAAAGCTTTTCCTCAGCAAACACAAAGGCACTCAGCAAAAACAACACCAAACACCACACATGCAGTCACACTAAACTGAAATCCAAATACAAAGCCCTTATGTTAAGCTTAACAAACACACTTCGCAGGACTCTTGTCATAGGGGACTCCATTGAAAGACATATTGATGCCATTCTAACCAGGCTGATCAAGGAGACATTAACAGTTATTTGCCTGTCTGGAGCCAAGATCCACAAAATTATTCACACATTCAAGTTATTATTTCACAGGTACCATTATGATTCCATTATAGTTCATGAAGGTGTAAATGACCTGAGATGTATCTTCCTGGACTATATGAAGAGACGTATTATGGATCTCTTGGACTAGGTGTCTCAGTCTGGTACAAGCCTAGCACTGAGCAGCATATTACCTTCACTGAGAATCTGAGAATGATAACACAATATGAACAAAAGATGCTTAATTATAGCAATTGGCTAAGTTTCTGGTGTCATTCTAAGGGGATCCAATATTTGTCAGCCTGGGAGGACATGGTTAACAGTCCACTTTGTTTTGCTAAGGATTGTTTGCACCTGTCTCCTCTGGGCTTTTCAGAACTGAAAAAAAAACTATCCACTATCCCATAGTGCCTTTTTAGGCAATGTCAAATGTACAATCCTACCAACACAGCAAAAACAACTCAAATGAACCACAAGGTATTACTGCTCAATGACAGGAGGCTAAATAAAAATATATAAATAAACTACATTTCCTCCAAGCCCTTCCCTTCTAATACTCGAGAATATAGACATCTGTGCTGTTACCAAGACATAGTTTAAAGCGGTAGAGAGTAGCCTGGCAGTGCAAGTTTTTAGTTCATTTCACACTTTTAGACCTGTAGTTGGACAGACAAATATTAAAGGTTTCAGTGTCTCGATATACATTAGTAACAAGCAACCCTGTAGGCTAGTTAAACAGGATGATATACTGGAGCTTCTTCACAAGCAGATAACCACAGATAAAATTCTGTACTACATCCTATCTTGATATAGGTTACCTTTAATGTCCCAAGAAACTCAAAGCACATACTTGGACTTACGGGAGAAACTTACCATCCAATCAAATATCCTACTCATGGGGGACTTTAATTACTGTTCTACAGAACGGGAGTCTGACATGACCTCAAATTTGCAAGCACAGGGATTCCTTGACCAGTTAGTACATACATTACCAGAGGCCCAAACATGCTTGACTTCTTACTCACAAATATGGGAGAGTGCTGCACCCCCCCCCCCATGTCACAACTTCCCTGGTAATATCTGAGCATAAATGTGTCTCCTTCAAAATCAAAATCAACTCAGTAATCCCAGTAAACCCGGTAACAGTTAAGAAGTATTCTATATTAAGAGATAATTTGTCAAAATTCAATGCCTGTGAGCACAGAGAACTCAGTAGTCTATGCATAATTGTTCTCATGTCAATAGCTGTATAAAGGCAGCTGTACCTACCAGAAATATGACCGTAACAAACTCCAAAAACAAACAGACCTGGTAGCATCTCAAAGTAAACAGGATAGACAACAAAAGAGAAAAAATCATGGAAAAATCAGAAAGCAAAACCCCCATAAAGATAAAAGCTCACTCATGAAACTAAACAAGCAACTAAGAGTGTTAATTAGGTCAAATGAAGCTAAATTTGAGGATAATCCTCCTAGGCAAAAAGCATTTATAAGGTCTTTTTCAGCTATATCAGAAATCTCAAGGGCAGCACATAGCAGTGGTCTGAATTGATGGCTAATAGTGCCACATTCGTTGAGCCTGGTAATATAGACAACCTGTTGGCTGACAAATTAATTTCCAACTTTATCCCCCACTAACCCCCAGCAAACCCAAAGAAATATCCTCAGACATAATCCCTCCAACTATATCAGGAGTGCATGTCCTGGCTGCTCTCAATAAAGCCAAGAACATGGCCTCAGTGAGCGCCAATAACATAACAGAATACCTCCTAGATAGTCTAAGATATGACTTGTTGAGCCCACTGGAGTGACTATTTAACTTTAGCCTCAAAATTGGCTTTGTGACAATAAAATGGAGGACTGCAATAAACATCCTCCTTTATAAGGAAGGACCATTAACAATTCTGGGATACAACAGATCCATTAGTCTGATTAGTCTTATTTGCCAAGGAATTATCATGGAAAAGATAAATAAAGATATAGAAGACCCTCAGGCATTGGATCTATACCAGTTTATCTTTGACAAAGGAAAGGTATGTCTACTGAACTTGGTGGACCTCTTTGAAAAGGTTACCAAGGCAATGGTGAGGGTAAATCAGTACATACTGCCTACCTTTATCTGGGTAAGACATTTGATACAATACCCTATGCAGGCACAGTTAACAAACATATAGAACTAGGCATAAATCCCTTTATAACATGCTGGATATTGAACTGGATAACAAATAGGACCCAGGAGGTTAAATCAGTCACCAGTAGATTCCCTCAGGTCTCCGTGCTGGGCCACTCCTCTTTGTTATCTACTACTTTGGAGGTCAAAGCCAAAGTCAAAGGCCTCTGGCTGACCGAGTTGACTAATGACTTGCAAGCTGTGACCAGTCCTAGAATATCACCAAGACAAAAATACCTTACAGGAAGGTCTATCATGAGCAAATGACTGGTGCCAAAGTCACAGTTTAAAACTCAGTGCCAAGAAATGCATTATAGTTCCTTTTAGGAACACTGCAATGCTGTGAATCTATGCCATCAAGAAAACACCCCTAAGAGTTGACTCACTTGTTAGTGATCTGTGATTCATGTAGACAGTAACCTTGTCTTTGACAAATATGTGTCCAAAGTAGTAAGAAAATCATTCTATGTTGCTCAACCTATATGTAAGGGCATGGCATATAGGTCTAGGGAAGTAATTGTACCAATGTACTCAGTCCTCATCAAACATATCATATAGTATAATGCCTCCTTTGGCATATACCTGACCAGACACATGTGGCAACTGGAATGACCATAAAGGTTCCTTACCAAAATAATACAGGGAGTAAACACAAGGTGCTATGTGGATCACCTCAAAGCCCTATCTCTGTACTTACTCTCATACAGACTACTGAGAGATGACCTATGCCTGGCATACAAGGCATCCTTGGACCCAGCCATGATGAATCTTTTGCACATTCACAAAACAAACAGCATTAAAGCTAATATATCTGAAGATATGGATTTTACTTGTTATAAAAATAGAACACATTAGAGAGACAGATATGTATCTCAAGGAATTCCCATTTTCTGAAATAGCCTCCCCATTCATGTGAAGCAAAGTCGCTACCTTAATATATTCACCCTGGTTTGACGCCTATGTCCCTGAACGAAAGAGGCAGTCAGCAAGGGTCTATATTATATCATCGACCGCTTAGGTTGTCAAACACGGAAACGTTGACTGCTAAGGGTCGAAAATTTACAATCTTGAATGGCCAGTTAAGCTAATTCTTTCATCGGGAAAGAATTCACTTGACCATACCAAACTAACATAAACTTCCAAGCCATAACAAAGTGAGGGGCTTTGCCCCCCCACACCCCCCAATGTGGAGGGTTGTGCCCCCCACACCCCCCTAACTAAATATACCAACTCTGAGATTGCTCTACATTAGAGAAAGGGCAAATTCTCGATAATGGTCAAGCAAATTCTTTCCTGATGAAAGAATTTGCTTAACTGGCCATTCGAGATTGTAAGTTTTCAACCCTTAGCTGTCGATGTTTAGGCATTTGACAGCTAAGCAGTCGATGATATAATACAGACCCATCAGTAATTCATGCCAAAGCCAAAAATCACCCGGTATAAAAATGTCTAAAACATAAAACTTTTGGGTTACATTTGATTGCACAGCTAGGCTTATAGAGGCCCTAGTGGTCATTATCCTAGTATAAATCTACGAACATATGTCCCTATGAAAGTCAGTGATTAGACAATGCCAGGGGATAATGCAGGAAATGATGCATCAGGTTTAAAGTTAGGACTACAGCTTTATTCTCAAAGTAATGAGAGAATATAATCCTACTGGACTGTTGCAACTTCCTCCTCTTAGTCATTTCACTGTTTTAGGATATGTAGTTATCTGCAGAGAGAAGATGTTGGTGTGGCATCAGCCTAATGTATAACACTCTGTTAGGATGAAATTGCTGCATGTGTTAGAAAACCATTGTAATCTTGATGAATATGTACTTTTGCAATAAAGGGAAAAGACCACTGTTTTCTCTTTTCTCATTTCTTCTTACAAATGGAATTTGCTTTGGAATAAGAGAAATTAGGGGAGAGTCATAATAAAGATCATGATCCTCCTGATGAAGAAAATCTTAGTTGCTATGACTCCAGTAAAGGGTGTCTGGGAAAAGAATGTTGTGTTCCTATGACTCCAGTAAAGGGGGTCTGGGAAAAGAATGTTGTTTTATGACAACTTACTTCGTACAAATCAGGTCTAACCCTTTTTCACTTCAAAAAAGGCGATCAATTCCCTGATCTGGGGCAAGCAGAATGCTTGGATATGTGAGCCGATTAGCTACGAGGTTGCAGGATGACATGCTCATGTTTTTCCAGGTAGGTCCCCTCACACTTGATGATGTTAACTACTAAGTTGCAGGATGACATGCTCATGTTTTTCCAAGCGTATAACTAGATACCCTCACACTTCATGATGTGCAAAATCACTACTGCATTGTCAGTCACAGTCTGTGGTAGGTGGACTAAAAATTTGTATCTGTGCAATTGATAGCCATCATTTAAATGGGGTCAACGTACTTCTTCCTTTGCTTAATGTCCAGTTTCCCTGGATTCAAGCCTGCAGTAAGTGTGCTCCTCATGTATAGTCTGATGCATCTGCTGTTAGTCTGAAGTTTGGCTCTCACTGGACAAAGGAAAGCACAGGATACTTGGAAATGTGATGGTGCCATTATTTAAACTCATTGGTCAGTGTTGGAATCAGACCATGGACATGCTCCATAGGTTGCTTATGTTGGCCAAAAGAGTCTTTATATAGCAATGAGCTACTACATGCATACACACTTAAAGAGGACCATAAGAAAATGTGTAACCCAGAGCCTTTGCGAAGGATCTTACCTAGAAGTAAGACTTGCTGGGGATGAATAAAAAAATAATTTGCTAGTTATATTTTGCCCTACAAAAAAGAAAAACTGCAGTTTTTCTATTGCAGGTTGACCTTCAGGAAACAATTTTATTGATCATGGTATAACCAGAACATCTGTGAAGTGATTGAAATTCCTACACTTTCATCTTGAGGTCCAAACCTTTCTTAAACTCAGCTATAAAATGAGCTGAATAATACTTCAGGCAAGGGTGGATCTTCCCCGCCTTCCGGTCTCAGTTTAGTGACTACTTGAGTTGTGCATTAGGTAAAGACCTAGGACTTTATAACGAGCTCAAAGAGTAAGTAATAGAGGAAGTAAGGCCTGTGGATGAACTGAAGTCAATGACAATAGTAATTCAAACATAAAAAGGGAACATGTGAGGGCCCAGCTTATGTAATAAACAAGCTTGTAGTACAGGTTTTTGAAAATTTGCTTGTGACAGCTAAATGCTTTCTTGTGACCCCTAGTTACTGTTTGCAGATTAACCATGCCAGATCAGGAAATTAGATACAATAACCACATGTAACACAAAACATTAGTAAAGAGAATTTGCAAGAAAAGTTAAACTTGTACAATATCAAATATAGAATAATGCATAAAAAATATTGTGCACCTAATTTTGTGTAAAGCTAATTGCAAGCTGTCAAAAATGTAGACACGTATGTAAGGCATTTTAACCTCCCTCATTTAGATGTTGGAAGGGATGCTTGTTGTGGTGGTCTACCATATAAAAACAGATTGGCCATATCTTTTAAACTGCGACGTTACCTTAAAAAGCACAGATAAACAATCATTAAAAATATTAATTATTGCATAGCACTAGTGTAAAAGCACATCAAACTGATGAACATTTAAGTCAAGAACTGAACAAATAAAAATACATTTATGAAAGAAATGAAAGACTGTATGTGTAGATACCGCAGAGGGTCATACCCACACAAAAAACAATTTCCAGCCAGGCATGGATTGAAAGCGAAGATGTTAGAAGTGACTGACAGCTGCACCTTTATTAAAGATTATGTGCAAACTGATAAAATCAAAGTTCTCAATATGCATTTGCTCAGTAGTTGTTTACCTTGACGGTCTTTCTGTCATTTAAGTTTGCATACTCAGTCTTCTGTTTAAGGAAGATCCCTTCCAAAAAATGCCACCTATGGCCATAACACACTCTGCCCTCAATGATTACTCTGCAGGAAGTGTTGTTTCTTTGCTGATGTGCTCACATCACTTCAGAGTCAGCAGAGTCCATTACCTGGTCAGCAAGAGGGATAAATACGTATAGAGAAACAATTTTCAGATTGGGGCAGTTTTACTTGTGTTTTTGTCTAAATTTCAGTTTTAAGGATAGGCACACAACGTTTGTTTATCCAGTCTTTAAATCAGTGTGGATTCTGTATTCCTTTTTTGTGAAAACAAATGTGAAGGCTGCTTCTGTTTCACTGTCACACAAGCTGGGAAGCATTGGATACTTGGAAATCTGATTGTGCTATCATTTAAACTCATTGGTCAGTGCTGGAATCAGAGAGTGGACAGTCAATCTCTCTCTCTCTCTCTGCCCCAGTTATCTTTTGACACAATTTCTTCAAATATTTTAGCTAGGGTTGCTTTTCCTGCCCATTTCAGTCTGATACATTTAATCTACATAGATCATCCTTAAGACTGTAGTCTACAATTTCAAAAACAATTGTGTGATCAGATACACTTCGCTCTCTACAGCTAATACAGCACTCACTTCTAAAATGTCCTTAAAACCCACCTATAACCTAACAAGCAATCTGTACCACTTTGTCCATACATTAATTGTACAAGCAAAATACATAAACTAATGAAAGGATGGGATTTTTTTTTTTTTTAATTTTGAAATCGTAGTTTGGTTCCCTGACAAATGTTCAACTCATGTATTATCACTTCACACCACAGAGGTAACACATGAGAAAACCTTTGGAATGTGAAGAGCATTCTGGAGTAAATATTCAAACAAATATGTTTTTCAGAGATACAAGGCTTCTGTGCTCCCTTATGTGATGTGCTGTACCCATGATCTCCTGCTAGTTATAAACTCAGGAAATGAGGAAATCCTCTCTTTACAGTCAGTTTGTCTTTCCTGGTAAAAGCCAACAATCCATATACTAGTCACTGCAAAATTAATTAAATCAATAGTGTTTTGACAGTAACCCTAGCTTTCTCAGTATGAAGGGATTAATAATGTACCCAGGCAACAAAGTCTGCTTTGAAATAGCACCATTAGACTATACTGCGCTTAGTATCCAAACCCAAACTCTTCCTTTTCATGTTATACTTTCACATGATAGCTAGATATTCACACACCCACACACTTATGCTTTTTTGCAGTGGGTTATACCCTGTGCATCCAATGTACATACTACATATCTTAAAGGTCACACTAAGTCAGACAAATGAAATGTCTGATTACTCTGCATTCACTGAAGTAGTGTAACGAAGGAAGTAGGAACATTTAGAGAGTAGGAGAATAGAGGCTGACCCCCCCCACATCAACAGTGCAGGGCAGTCCACCTGCAAAAATACTTAGACATCAGTACTATTTTGGTTAGATTTACAGTGGGGAAATGGGGTAGCAGGTGTGTGGGGTGAGAAAACGGGTCTATATTAGATCAGCGAACACTTAAACAAGCGAATGCTGATTGGCTGACCTTATTTAAGCGAATGGTCAAAACATCGAAGCAACAGAAACCCAAATTTTTTCCTAGGGAAAGAATTTGGTTGTCCATTTTTGTTGCTTCGGTATTTTCAGTGCACTGGTAGAAAGTTATGGGTCGGATTCAGGTAAGTGTGTGATTGTGTGGATGTGAGTGTTAGGGTGGGTTAGGTGAGTTAGGGTTATGGAGCGGGTGAGATGAGTGTGCGATAGTGACGGACCTTAAGGTTAGGGTTTGGATTAAGGTAAGTGGATAGTTAGTGGTGTGTACATAGTTTAGTGTAGGGTTAGGTGTCAAATTTTAGGTGTATGTGTGTGGATTTCTGTTTGTTTGGTGTGCTTGTGTTGTGTGTATGTGTTTTGGATCAGACAGTTCGAGACTGTAAGCTTTCGCTTACATAAGGTCGATCAATCAGCGTTCGCTTGTTTAAGCATTCGCTGATGTAATATAGACCCGAGAAAACTAGACTTTGATCACTTCAACTACAATGCATATAAATCAACTCAAGCCAACAAGTCAAACTCCACTATATAATTGATTTGCCCTTATTAGCAACAGCAGTCTAGTATAATATGGGAATCTTATGTTCTGAAGCATTCAGATTAACAAACAAATTAATATACTTGTCAGTGACAGGTATCAATGAATATACTGAAACAAGACCTCACCACTTACCAAATATATGTAAGACTCATACAAAACATCCTTTTACAATTCACAAACATATGCAAAGATATTTGCAAAGCCTCTTTCATCAAAGGATCATGGGAGATGAGCACATTTCCCCTAAAAATAATGTTTCTATACACTTGATTGTGATTGAATGCTGACACAGAGGTCTTAATTGGGTAAACGGTTTTGAACTTGCAATGTTTAGAATGTTTGCAACTGCAATAAACATTCATTATAACCCTAGTGTTAATGTTGATGGAATAAGAATATTGCTACAGAAAAGCACTTTGAGCAGCAATAGTTTATTGCTTTATGTTCTGTGAATGATTGTCATAATTAAGTCTGATTTTTCTTATCACATGCTGTAATTTGTTCTGTAAGAGTTGGAGACAAGTACAGAGAGCAGTGTCCTTACACCAGTAGGGGAACTGCCTACTTATTTTTTTTCATACATTAAGTATTTATGTTTTCCCTCTTTGGGCTGTGATTTTCTTCAACTGTGCTTGCAGAGTGGGGCACATGTATGCTTTCACACATTCACCATCTCGGTCATGGTACTATTTATTTATTTATTTATTTATTTTACATTTGTTAACTGGGATAGTCTGTCAGGGTGTGAGCCCATTTTCAACAGAGGCCCGGGGAGAAAAGCTCCACAAAAACAGTACTTACATAGATAGTAAAATAAAGAACAAATAATCATATTTTGAAATAGTTATAAATATAGATTGTTGCCTCACAATAAGACGTTATCCTGTTCTATTCTCAGCTAAAGCGTTTTCTGTGTGGAGACATGCGTGAATGGGCGTACCTTCGTTGAAGATTGTGCATCAGGGCTGGCAACTCGGTACGTAAAAATCCACTGCCAAGCATTAGCAGACCGCAGTTTCGCTGTGGTGACCCCTAACTGGGAAAAGCCGAAAGATACAACAACAACTATTAGATGCAACATTGAAGATATAGAATAAAAAAGAAAAATATATTGATATAAAAACAAAATCAAGTTGTTAGATGAAAGAGTTAAATCGAAGGTAAGGAAAGAGAAAAATAAAGGTTAGTTAGTCAGGATTAGCTAAAATGGATATGAAAAGAGGAGGGGTTAAAAGAAGATAGATAAGAAATAAAGTAGGGGGTTAAAGATAGTGCAAAAGGCATATAGGGAAGATATTACCCTGGGTTGAAATAGAAGCAGATCCAGTCGCTATATAAGTAGCCCTTTAGTTTTTTTTTTTAATTAAGTTATATCAGTGACATGTAATATGTGTTGGGGAATAGAGTTCCAGATTTTGGAGATATAATGGGAAAAGAGGGAATCCCCAGCCCTGTTATTACTTGTGGAGACTTGCAGGAGAACTTTATGTGTAGATTGGAGGAGACGAGTCTAATTATATGGCTTGAGTAAGTGTTGTAATGCTGGGATTCTGTCAGGCTGATTTACTAAGTGATGAGTAAAAATGAGTTAAGTATAGGTTAGGTAATGGGGGAGTTCTAACCAGTTTATTTGTCATAGGGAGGAGCAGTGGTGTGACCTATGAGGGGGAGTCAGTAGCAAATTTTTCTATTTTATTATAACAAGATTCAAGTTTGGAAAGTGTTGTAAAGATGTACTAAGCAGCGTATTAAAGTTGTGGTTGCCATGGTCTTTCTCGTGAGCCAAATATAACCTCACTCAAGATCCACAAGCCAAGTTATTTCAGTAAATTCCTACTTCCACCATGCTTTCGCTGAGGTTTCACAGCACAAGCAGTCCAACACAATAGCATCAGCACACTGCTTCATATAAGATGCATTGAAACACAAACATCATTTAACATCCTGGATACAGCATAAAACACTGTGACATATTTCTGGTTATTATTCAAATAATCCCCATCTTTTCTCCCTCAGAAACTGCCATCTATGCACCTTCCAGTTAACGCGTATAAGCCCTTTTAGTAAATGTTTGAGTTTCACTCTTCCTTAATAGATCACCCTTCCAACTTTTTGCTTTTAAGCTTTCAACCTCTCCATCTAAAAATAATATTTCAATTTTTCTCATTTTCCTTCCATCCATGTTCTTCCTCCATCCCCATGAGACAAAATTGTCATTTACTAGGTACTTGTTTACCAAATATATTTCTCAACTCTTCCATAAAGCACACCCCCCCACACACACAATTTGCTTAAATCTTTTGCATTGCCAAAACTTATGAAGATTACTGCCTCTGCACTTCCACATTTCAAACATTCTCCTTCTCCCACTTGCCGCTCCTGTAGACTTTACTTTGGAGTCCTAAACAATTTATCCCAACACTGCATATACTGGTTAAAAGTTACCGGGAGCACTGTCAGCCTCACTATTCTTTTCAAACACTTATTCTTTGCAGATTTACAAAGAATTCATTTGCTTTTTCTTCCCATTTTATCTCAGTTATTCCATTTTGTTCATGAATTTTTGTCTGTTTAACTCATCATAAGGTGTTCCACATCTGGGTATTTCTGATACTTCTCCTTCTATGTCTAATGCATTCCTCTACTCTCTTCCACTTTCCTCCCAACCCGTGAATCCTTTCTTCCTTACCTATTGTATAATTGCAATCCTCAACTGTTCATAATGAAGCCATCCACCTTCCTGTTTGTTGTATCTGTCTTTAATTTGTTGCCACTACAGTAGCTTCACAGAAGAACCTCCTAATTTATGGAACAGGTCTCCTACATAATTAATTCCATGTTGCTGCCATTCCTTCCAAGCTACTATTTTATCCTCGATTGACATTTCTGGACTGTACCCAAATATGGAACAGGCCTGTGAAGGCTGCCTAGTCTCCCTTAATTTCCTTAGCACATGAACTCAAAATGTTTTGAATTTTTGTTAATCCATACCTGATCTTCTCATTTGTCCTTCCCTATATATTATTTTGGAAAATACATTCTGTAGTGAATGCCACTATGCAGTAGTGAAAATAATCCTCTCATGAGAGATATTTCCACTTGAATACAATTAAGCAGATAAACATTATTTAGAAGCCTATTGCTAACTCGCAGATACCCTGGCTGGGTCTCCTGACTCTTTCTGCCCCCCCCCCACATATTATATCTATCTCCCAGTTCATGTCTGAAGGAGGATTTGAATCAGGGATCTGAGTCTATGACTGTATTTGGTACCCCTTACAGTCTTGCATTTCCTTGTTGCTGATGATTTTTTACGTCTTTTATTTTAGTGACTAGCACCCTAATCTTTTTTTGTAACTGATGTATCTGCAGCTATTGGTCTGATATTTTATCATTTTTATCTTTTTGGTCACATTGACTACCTCGTCAATTTTGCTACTTAATAGAAATGCTCTTGTTCCACTTGTTAATCGATTTCCAGGCCCTGAGTCTGTAGGGAAGCAGCTTGTAGTACATTAAACATTTTTGTCATCATTTCCTTCTTTGCAAACTCATTTGTCATCTCTAAAGTTGTCTGAATGATGTTTCCAGTCTCTTTCTCTGTCTTTCAGAGTATTTTCTTACCTTGGGCATTGGTGTGCATATTTTTTCCACCCAGAGACACTTAGAACTAAAGAAAACTGCTCCTCCATTTTGGGCTGCTACCACGTTCCCCATCTCTGAAAGAACTTTCATCAATGGTTCTTTACATGACAAATCCTTACTGCAGTTCATATTGTATGTAATTAACCTTTGATTTGGAATAGACTGCCAAGTTTCATACAGGACACACTTTCTGCCCTCGAAAAACAATATTAATGCCAATGATCTTTCCAAAAGATTTTTGCATACTTCATCTTTTGCCAGACTTGCAGATATCTGTCTAAAAAAGAGATTGCATTAGATCCTAATTACATGTAAAGTTCTTGCTCTTTGAATTTATTCTGATACATATCAAAATGCTAGTGGTGTTTCATAATTTACACTCCATGTAAATAGACAGCCATCGTGAAATATACAATGAATACTGTTGGCTTTAAATAATGATGCTTCATCTTAGCATGTTAAAAATTAAGTGAAATACTCAGGAGTCATTCAAGCTCCTCTAGTTCTGCTAAAGGCAGTTTAGTTTCCGTTACACTGCTCTTAAATGTGAACATATTGTGTACGGATTAATTCAAGGCTGTGCAAAGGGAAATCTTCTGGGGATAAAGCTGTTCAATTAATCAAAATACTTTACAAGCTTATATAACCAGGTCATTTTTTGCTGTCCGTATGTGGCTTTTGTTTACATCACATCTTGTTTCATCAATAAACAACTAGTGCAAATGAATACATTATGGCAGAAGTACATATTTTTGCAAGAAATAGTAGAAATAACAACCTAAACACATTTTCTTAGGAAAACTATGCACTAATAAATCAAAGTTCCCCTCTAATTTTCTTGCAGTCATTTGAGAGTTTAAAGGCAATGACAGATGTACTTTTTTTCTTGTCTTGTTAGACTGGTTATGATACTTTGAATTGCCTGTTTAATAGGTCTTACAATATCTTAATGCAGATTTGCAGTTCAAAGAAAAATGAACCTACCATCATATACTAAACCATTGTGCTTAGTAGGCTGCCTGAATAACTGTTAGCTCAGGCATGATAGTGCCATAAATAAGCAACAAAATGTGTGAGTGCTCCTAGTTCTCTTCTGTGAAGAAACTAGAATACTGCTTTGGGACAGCCAGTTAACAAATTGCAAACAAATCAGAAAAACAATCAACAAATCAATTAATCGATCAATAGAACATTTTAGACTATGCCATTTGATGTTAAAGCTATCTCTGTATGGTTACTAACACTGAACAATCATACCTCACTAACATGAGTTCTATTTATGAAGGCTGGATATAAATTATGCTCATTTAATGTCTTCTATAGTAAAAAATGCAATTTACTCTAAACCAAAAAGCAGAACCATAATCCTAACATTAAAACCATTGCCTTAAAATTATACCCCAAATCTATAATCCCAATATTAGCCATAAATCTACCTGTAAATATCTTACCTTTAACATAACACTAACCTTAAAACATGAACCCTTGCTCTGTTATAATTTGCTTGGCACATAGCACTGTGCAGGTAGCATAAGTCACAGGTGCTGGATGCCCTTTGTTTGTACCCATTGCCTATGCAACATTGCATACTGTTCTTAATCTTTATTTATTTGTTTGTTTGCTTCCACTGAAAAAGGGCCACTGGCCAAGTCGGACGTCCCCAGTAAACAAATGTGAAATAAATAAATAAAAGAAATAGTATCTTATAGTCCTGTCAAACCCATAGCAATCAGTTCAAATTCCCACAAAGCATTTACTTCAGTGAGACTATGTAATTATTGAAGAAGGCGTATTACTTGGGTTCTTAAAAGCTAGCAAAATTTTGACTATAATGTGTGTTTATTTTATTTATTTATATAATAACATAATCATTTCCATCTGTAAGCTGTTATAATTTCTTATTATAGACTTGCACTTCTGAACCCAACAGCAACTGCTGTGCTATTAAAACATTATAGCAAGACATTTGGCAAAGTATTACACCCTAAACTTTTCACGCATGTTGCATTTTCTCCTTGCTGCTGTGGTCAGGTCATAATTAAAAGCATTTTTATCTCATCATTTAACTGTACCCTCTGTTTTTACATATTTATTTATTTGTGCGATAACAATATCCTTTTCCATCTGTACGCAACTCAAATTTCTAACAGATGAAGAAAAGCAAGAAAAGGGGTAGGAGCTCCACCAACTAATAATGCAGTTACGTGGACCTGCGCTTACCAAATCAGATGATCTGAGGCTATCGGCTCCGTGGTTTACTGTCAAGACTCAAATGCTGTGTCACAAAATGGACAAAAGAAAAGACAAAAAGAAAAAATGCAGTGGAAGAATGAATATTGAACTTATTTTTTTTCTTTAAACTTGACTTTTTTTTTTTCAGAGGGCAAGCCTTCTCACACCTCTCAGTGTTTGGGGCAAGCTCCACACACCCCCATAGCTTATATTTACACCCACTTTGAACTTGGCATACCTCAAAGAAAAGGAAATATTCTCAAAAATGGTCATTTAGTCTCCACATTCTGACATACATGTCTTGGCATTGCAGATCTCAGCAATTCAAACAGTTGTCAACAGATTATATATATATATATATATATATATATATATATATATATATATATATATATATATATAGACACACACACAGGGAGACCTTGGGAAGCATTATTTCACAGAATGTATAGTAAGTGACTTCAGTTTAGCATCAAAAGGAGCAGTAATCCACTGCTGCTTTTGAAAATACATGGAGAAGATTAGAAAATTGTTATGAGTGAAAAAAATAAAACAAGTCATTTACTAAACCAGATTTGTAGCTTATCTCAACAGCTCAAGATACTGAGAGCTTAATTGCTATCAAAAAATATTTATTTTTTGTCAGCTGATACTTTTTTTTGAGTGGTATGCCAGGAAATAGTACCTGTGAATCTTTGCTAGCTAATAATAATATGCTGCCTGCATCAACTGACATTCAAACTGATGATTCCTTCTAGATGGTAAGTTAGGTGTAGCACCTTCTGATGGTAGATAGAGAGGACAGAATAAGTTATGCTCTACAGTTACAAAGAGGGTCCAATTTGTCATTATAAAGGAGAATAAAAATTGGTAAGTGAGTCTCTCAAGTTTACCATTAGGAAATGTAAAGCCAACTATGAAATTAAGGTTGCAACTAATTCAAAAGACAACAGCAAGGCCTCCTTCAGCAATATTATGAAGCTTAGATGTAACTGACAGTTCTTTAATAAACTTATCTCCAATGGTACAAACTTCTTTGGCACAAAGCACATTGCCAATATTCTTGAAGACAAATTCTCATAGAGATTAAATCCATCCACACTTCCCTCTGTCCACTCCACCTCGCCAAGACGCACACATGCAGGCACACACACACACACACACACACACACACACACACACACACACACACACACACACACACACACACACACACACACACTCACACACTCACACACACACGCACACACATGCACACACACACGCACACACACTCTTCTTAGATCAATTTGGAACAATTCCTTCTACCACTTTCCAAAATTAAAAACACTAATTCCATTGTAAGAAATTTCAGCTCTATTTTATTGCAGAATTTTTAACTAAGGCTATGGCGTCCAGATCCATGGATGTGATCATTCCACTGTATTTTGCACTCTGTAAGAGAATGATTTGAATATCATCCTCTCTTCACTATGCACCTCTCTAAGCATCTGACACAACTTCAATACCCATAATGCTTTTACTTTAAGAAAATGAAAGGTCTAAATTAAAAAAAAAACATTGTGGACCATCTCAAAGCCTTATCCCTTTTCTCTGTGTCATTCAGGCCACAGGGAAACTGAGAAGTGATCTCCACCTCATGTACAGAACTTCAACAGTCCCTTTCTGTCAGATTTATTGCACATTTGCAAGTCCAATATGGGTATAAACATCCACTTTAGAGTTCTAAATTTCTTTTGCAACTTAAATGGAACATGTTGCAGGGATAGATATGTATCAGTGAGAATATCAATTCTTTGGAATTGCCTCCCTCTCCATATTAAATAAATTACTTTTCTTCCACCTTTCAAAAATAATATGGGTGAATGGATGGTTAATTGCAAATTCAACTGCAGTTTAACACAGGGATAGAGGCAACATGTAAATGTTCTGTTCATTTCTGGGTTATTCATACTTTAAAAGAAAAGGGCTAACAACTTCATTGAAATGTATGGTTTGCTTCTGATCAATGGTCTAGTAAGCACCTATCAAACTATGAACCTTTGGGGAATGTTTTTGTCAGTAAGGTGAACTCAACCAGCTGAAACCTTACCCAGTCTGTACTCAAAGAGTTGCAGTAAAGCCATGAAATATTTCTGACTTTAAAGCTCTCTGTCAAGTTTCAGAGACCATATTGTGCACATTACATACCAAAGTGTTTCCATAACTTCAAAGTCTTCCACCTTATCTATTTATGATTCAGAGACATAAAGATGGAAGGCATGCATCCATAAGTTTAAAAAACAGGAATATTGGCTCACCTTGCCTGCAATGTTATATTTCCAAAGATTACATAATGAACTGCATATAATACACTCTTGACACTGTACACTCATTATGAAAATTGAAGATATTTTCAGTGGAAGTATTACTTGTTATTATGACTAGTTCAAAAACATAATCAAGCCACATGGTCAAATAAACAAATAAATGTGTTTATATAACTCCATCATCAATAAGACACAACAAACACTGGTATTTTTCTGTTGATAACAATTTAATTGACATAACTTGCTACATGCTCTTTCATAGAAATGCAGAATTATATTTGTTTGCCTAGAATATCAATGTGCAACATGTTTCTACTGTACAAGTTGTCCTTATACAAATATATATATATATATATATGCAGAGCTTTGAGAGCATAAAAACCACTGATGTATAATTCAAGGATAAAGGCAGGTTACCATAAATTGTATCCAGTCCTCTAATTAATCTCCTAAACAAATAAACCAATGAATGAGAAAAAAGTTTAAAACTACTACAAATGTATATACCTAACTACTCATGGGTAAACTAGCTGCAGACAATTGAAAATGAGATATCCACCTAGTAGACTACCTAAGCATTAAAAATATTTTAAATATGTATGAAATATATAAAATATATACACACATAAAATATATGAATTACTGCTGTCTATGTATAGAACAAAACAAGTATAGAGAGCATATATATATATATATATATATATATATATATATATATATATATATTTATTTATTTATATATATATACACACACACACACACACACACACACACACACACACACACACACACACACATATATTTGTTTTGTTTGCCATTGTCAACTAGCTTGTCTCTGCACAACATAAGTCAAGCATTGCCCATCAAGCAAGCAACAAAATTGTGAAATCATAATACAGCTTCATATGTTATAAAACTAAAAGTTATCATTGTTCATAATGTTAGCTACACTAAATTACAATGGGAATATAATTACAAATAGCTAGAAGTGTAAACTGCAGTTGTTAAGAGAAGGAATTCAACCTTGCATGAAAGAGAAAGGTTTATGCATGTCCTATAGGGTCTACAGTCAGTTCTTGGAATATAGTGTGAGGGATGTGGATTCCTTAAGCTATTAATTGGCAGTTCATTGGATGTATACGAGTTGTCTGTGGAGCACATAAAGAAACAAATTGCAACAGTTGGTTTATTTGTCAAACCAATCATGCCTGTTTCCTCAAAGCTTGAGTGGCTACAGAATAAGTACTTTTGTCCCCGTCCCCTTCAAGAAACACATTACACCAAATGACATTTAACGACCTTTATTAAATTTCCATAAACAGAAATGTTACTCAATATTCATTCATTTCAACCAAACATGATACAGGTGAAATAACATCCATGTAAAATTATCATAGGACAGGACTGTGTAAACCTGCTCATCCTGATCAATAAGCAGCGTCCATACCTCTTCTCACCTACTTATGAAGCAACGTACCCACTCACTTTTGTTACCATTTATCGGTACTTATCAAGCAGCATAACCGCTCACTTTCATTACCATTTATTGCATTATACCATCAACCAAATAAACAGCTTCCTCCAATTACTTATGTACTTGTCAAGCAGCGTAACCGCTCACTTTCCTTTTCCAACTTATTGAGTTGACCATCCAGCACCAGAGGGGGAACAGAAGAGGGCAAGCCTGCCCCTCTTCTCTGCCCACCACCCTGACCAGGCTGTTCCCTCTCTCTGAAGCACACTTCCAGCAATCTAAACATCATTAAGAAATCCGGTCAAACATCATTCAGCGTACCCCGTCCCCACTAACCAAGGTGGATATAGTTAACTCCTAAAACCCTATCACATAACAAAGTAACCAGTTACCAAAACTGCTGAAAAAAAAACACTGACACTTCACCTATGCTAAGATAACCTAGCATACCCACTGCACATGAACTAAATAATCCTTACTTCATGATCAATGGCAGCAACATAAAGACTTCAAGGGCATTATAAAATCATGCAGAGTCAACTACATGCCATCATACTAAAATGCAGCCCCATTTACCACCCAATCCAGTAATAACTAAATGTGCTCCCCTTAATGCCAGAGCAATACCAATTCTAATGACTCCCCATCATTACCCTTCAACTGGACAACCAACACAAAGCCCACCATCATCTGAAACCAGACAGAAAGAAGAACAAACTATGATGCCTAATCCCAGCCCCATTTCACTGCTTAAAATAACCAAAAATAGTATCATAAAAAACACATTTTCTAGCAATCCTGCCATCACACTAACTATCCCTTATAAGCAATAAAACAGCTCAAGAGCCATCATGGCATTCTAGCAACTCAACAAAACAAGCCCTACTATTTGGTTACTAAACCCCATTACATACCATCGTACCAATGAGATCTCTTTAAGGTAGGTACAATATCCTTTTTTTCCTCCCTTCTTCTCCTTCATCTTCTTCTTCTACTCCTGATGCTCCCCACCCAAAACAAGCAAACAAACCATTACATTGTAACCATTGGGAAGAAAATATAACAATTCAGTACTCTACGTGCCCAGTCATAAACACCCCCAACTCACTCATTACCAAACCATTCTTAACCCCTGTTTGTCCCTGACCTTTCCCCTCGAAAGCTGTCTTTCCTTATGTTACCTATACCACTAGGAGGTAATTAGACCTGTCCTACAGCTGCCTTATCCTGCAATCAAGCCTCCTTTAAACCTTCTAACTCCCCTGTAACAATGCACCCAGTTTCTAACTACCCCAACACAGCCACCTACCTACCATGATTCAAAATCTTACCTTCAAAATTCACCCACACCCCAAGTGAAATGATCCTTGTGCTATTCTGTAAAACCTTAACCTGGTATGTAACATTAACATTACCTACTCAAGGGACAAATTTGTCACGCAAAAGCTACCACCCATTAGGAACAAACTCCAGCATCTTGTCAAACACCTAATTGGCCCTTCCCCCCACATAACGGTTCAAACAACTGGATGAGTGCATACAACCACCCCAAGGTTCCAAGAAAGCAAGGATTGAACTTCACTGGCTTGCAAGAGCCACAGGGCTGTAGCCTAATAAGTTCCTGTGCTCTTATGAATGTCGTGACTCTACTCATCCCGTGGGATCGCCACACTCCCCATAAACCACCCCCACCAGTTTCTCCCCTGGCCCCCCTACTTACCTCTTCCTTACTTACCCCCAATAACAATGCAATAATCAGCTCCCACTAATTAAATACAGAGTTCTAACATGCCTTACTAAGATGATTACTCAGACCCTCCTTGTGTCCTATTCCAGTGGCAAGAACATCCATCCTATCAAAACATCACCTTTCAAATCCCCTTTTCAAGCCACTGCATGATACTTCAGCTATCTGCAAAGCAAAGAAAAAAACAATAATTTCTATGTGCACACATATACCAATAATTGCTTAACCTGGAGGCACTGACAAGGACCCCTGCCACCCCATCAAGTGTTCACCAAACTCTGCACCATATATGGCACCAGCCCCCCCCCTTTTTTATCCTATGACTCATATCCCCTTGACAAGAGTGATAAGTGCTATCCGCAGAAAAAGAGCTGAACTTGTCTAGCTTGGATCCATCCCCGATCCAGTAACCTAATATCTTCCTATAATACTAAGAGTGCTGTGACTCCATTCCACCTACCTGAACCCCGTCCACATTGCCGTGCCTTAATGAGTACTAAATAAAATGCATTACCTGTAACCTCATCAAGCCCACTGCGGGAACCCAAAGTCTTACCTATGGCCAATGGCTGTTGCTCCCTTTTACTATTGAATGCAAATGCCCAAAAGCAGGGACAACTTTCACGTTAATCTGACATACTGAAAAGTTAATAGAAGAAACTGTACAACCAATTAACCCTGAGATCACAAACTCAAATGCCTGTCCTCTCTGACTAACAGTGTAAATCCTCTACCAAAACTCAACAACTTTGAAATCCACTTACTTCTGTCAGTAACTGTTACCCACTTGTGCTCCCCATGTGTAACCTCCTTGCTCGCCACTGCTTCCATCATCTGTGAATTCACTGTAGAAACCAAAAAAAATAACTCAAAAGTATCCACAAGCACAGGATCTGGAGCCCACCAAGAATCAAGGCAAAGATTTAAGGCAAAGTTTAATGCGTATTTTCAATAAACAAAGTAAATCCAACCAAGCGCTTTCGCCCGGTACTCTACCAGGCTTTTTCAAGGACTGAATAAAATTTTCATAAATCATCACTTTAAATAGTACTGTTTCATGTCAGCTGGTCAACAATTAATTAATTAATTAATTAATTAATTAATTAATTAATTAATTAATTAATTAAAACAATAACCCCATGCATTTCCTTTGACAATTGGTAACTCAATGCCTTTCATTCCTTTAACAAATGATTAAAATGAAATGTCCCTAACATTAAGAACTAAACACATCATGATAAAACTTTATAACTAATCTATAATACCCCATCCCAAATATATTAAAGTCTGGCTCTTCTTAATTTTAACACTGGGGCAATATTAATATTATCATTTAATCCTGGGAACCTAGTAGCGTCTAGTTTGAGCTGCCAATAAAGTTCACGGTATTCAAGTAATGTTTCCCAACTCCCCCCTCTTAGTTCAGGGATAACTTGTTCTAATACCATAAACTTTAATTCCATTTCTTTACACTTCTGGGAATGCTTTAAAAAAGCATTTGTTTCTTTATTTCTGGAAATGTCGTAAAAATACTCATACACCCTTCTTCTTAGGGGTCTTTCTGTTTTACCAACATAAAAACCTAAACAGAATGTGCAGACCCCTAAGTATACTACTCCCTTCGATGCACAATTATAGTAATTGTCAGATCTTATCTCAAATTTTCTGTGCGGTAGATACAATGTACCTTGATTTAATATAGCAGTACATTGATTACAATGGTTGCATTTAAATGTCCCCATTTTCTTCTTATTAGTCTTAACATTTTCCTTTCTTTCAAACCATTCCTTTAAATTAACCCCTCTCCTTCTTATAAAGTGAGGATTCTCCACAAAAAGTTCTTTCAGTTCTTCATTTAACCCCAAAATCTGCCAGTATTTGGTAATGATGGCTTCCAATTCTTGTGCCTTGCTAGAAAATGTATACACAAAATTGCTCTTATTCTCAACTTCAGAATTCTTTATTTATGGTTCCACCTGCGTTAAAGTTTTACCTAACCCAGTAAAGGTGGGTATTTCACCTCTCTACTGATGCTAACTTCCTGAATTATGTTGTCTATTAAATGTTCAGGGTACCCCTTTTCCAAAAATAAATCTCTAAGGATGTGCATTTCTTTATTAAAAGTTTCCATTAAACTGGACATCCTTGAGGCTCTGATTAATTGTCCTTTAATAATTCCCTTTTTTTGATAAAAAGGGTGTCCACTCTTGAAGTGTAAATAAGCATTCGAAAAAGTAGGTTTCCTGAATATTTGGGATTGAAAACAAGAATTAATGTGATCTTTCATTAATTTAATATCGAAATAGTGCAATTCATTTAAATTAATCTCATAAGTGAATCTCAGAAAATTTGTGCTTGAATTAATAGACTGTATGAACATTTTTAATTCATCCTCTGTGCCAGACCATAATAAACAGATATCATCCAAATATCGTCTGTAAAATCTTATATTTCCCTTCCAAGAACTATTTAACACATATTTTTGTTCCCAATAGTGCAAAACTAAATTGGCATAAACCGTGGCACAAGGGGTTCCCATCGCCACCCCTTTTCTTTGCCTATAAAACTCACCATTAAACAGCATAAAATTATTTTCCAGTATGATTTCCATAAATTCCATCATTAAATTAATATTTCTATTATCCAGGCCTGTTTCTTTGGTTAAAACTTCCCCAAACCATTCCAAACCTGTTTGATGTGGTATACTAGGGAATAATTCTATTATGTCTATCGTTACCATCCAAAGCTGGGTGTCATACCATTCCTGGTTAATTTCTTTTAAGAATTCCCAAGAGTCCTTACAAAGATATGCAATTGTGGGCATGAATACTTTAAGTTTTTCATCAATAAACTTAGCTAGTTGTTCTGTTATACTTCCAGACCCTGCCACTATTGGTCTAAACTTTAATTCTTCTAACCCTTTATGCGTTTTTGGTATCCCAAAAATAACTGGGATCCTGGGTCTGTCCACATATAAAAAATTATAAAGACTCTCATTAATAACACCTTGTAAAAGATGGTCATATAATGAATACTTAATTTTGGAGTGGGCTATGTTGATTTCATTTATGGATGATATTTCATATTGGTCTTCCTTTTGTAACATTTCATAAATGTGAGCATCATAATCTACCTCGTACATCAACACTACCCCTCCCCCCTTGTCTGGTTTCATAATTCTACAATGCTCTTTTTTCAATGTTTGCATCAAGTCCCATTCTTTTACATCCAAATTACTAAACTGGGAACTTCGTGAGTTTGTTGTCATGTGTCTTAAGTCCTTCTCCACTAATTCCCCAAATATATTCAGAATAGGGTGAATGGGTGGGTTAAAAGTACTTGTTCTACTTAAATTGCGGTCAGGTTTAGGTTTCCCTTTAAAAAATATCTTTAAATTCATTTGTCTTAAAAACATTTTTAAATCTACTAATGACTCAGTAATATTAAGTGTTTTAAGAGGAACATAATGGAGCCCTTTCGAAAACAAGCTAAAATATGTAGATGTGGGGATCATTTCAGTGTAATTAAAATGGAAAAGTTCCCTTTTCTGTAAACTATCTGTTTCTTGGGATGTAAATCTACATTCGGTGGAATTAATTCTACTTCTATGTTTAGTTGAATGATTCGTTCCATGTCTGCTGTTGTTGTCTGAACTCCTTCCCCCATCTGCCGGGGGGATATTGAAAATCCTGGACTGGGTCTTTCCTATTTCTTTCTGCTAATCTTTCACTTCTTCTGGGTGGGTCTGTTATATTATTGAAATCATTAACATTTGGATTATTTTCTTCCTCCTCCTCCCTACAACACATCTGTACAGCAACCTGCCCTCTCTTTCCCCTAATGGGATTCGGGTAGGCCTTCCCCTCCCTATATTCCAGCAAATCCCTGTCCAGTTTCTTAATTTTTCGATTTAAAATTTTGTCACAAAATTGGTCCACTTCCACAAACATTTTTTCATAATCTCTCTTTATACTTATAAAATTACTGTCATCAGTCATTTTTTCATTCAGTACATTTAAGTCTTTTAACAACACTTCCGTTTTGCTCTCATAATCTAAAATCATTAAGTTCAGCATTTCCAAACCTGCGTTATCAAAGACTGTGCATAACTTTTCGTAAAAAACTGTTCCTGGTTGGATATTATTCGGGAATTTGTATAAACGCAAACCTTTCGGAATGCGTTTTACTTGTACACATTCCCTTAAGTAATCAGTTTCAAGCTGTTTGCTTTTTAAAGTATAGAGCTTGTCCCTGAAGGTACCAAAGGTACTTTCAACATGATCATTAATGAAATTATTTACAGTACCTTGCTGAAAATGAAAACATTGACGAGCCCAACTATCAAAATTAAAATCCTTCGATGTTCCATTGTGGGTAGTCCCTTGAACACATCTTTGCTTCCCTGCCCCTGTTGCTAGAGCGTTGCTATAATTCCTGCTTCCGGAGGGTTCAGCATTCCCACTAGTCCCCATTACAGTCCAAGCAGGCATATTATGTTTCTTCTGCATCTCCGGTAGTTGCAACTGGTTGCAATGTATTCCCACATCTGCGACTTCATCCTTTTTTTGTTGTTGTTGAATAGTGTTCGTAAGTTGCGATTAAAGCACCAGTAACTGGTTGAACTCAGCTCGAGTGACCGGCCTCTCATCAATGCTGTCTTTCAGAATTTCCGGTGTGCTGAGCTCACTTGCCTGCTCCATTCCTTCCGCCATGGATTAAAGCTACAAATCACGAACCAAGTCACTGCAGAAACCAAACCAAATAACTCAAAAGTATCCACAAGCACAGGATCCGGAGCCCAATCCACTGTGTATCGCCACAAATGGTACTCGGCACACCACCCTCTACAAAGAAAAGGACAAAAGTAAACCCTCTAATATGTAAAGAGAAAGCTCCAACTTATACCCACCTATTCCAAATTAAAGCCACAGTGCTCCAATACCCCATCTTTCAAATACACCTTCATCAGGGCACTGACAGTTGCTTACTCAGTGTTCCCTCATCTATGACCTCATTGTGCACCACCCAAGAGATCAGGACATCCATTTAAGTAGCCTCCATCCTCTTTTGAGACCCCTTCATTCAGGACATCAACTTATGCCCACTCCAGTTCCATACCTCCACGATCTGATCATTACACATTATAATTGTCAACATTCTGTATCCTAGCGATGGAAGGAAATCAAGCAGGGTAATGAAAAATAAACCGTTCGTCCCATTTCATAGGCCCTATTAGAAATACCGCCCACCAAATCATGACTACATACAGCTAAGATGCCTACCTCTCATGTTTGACATTTACCAGTTCCCTATTTAATGAAGTACTATACCTACTCATTTAAAGTATAGGGCTTACCAATTATTCCCTACATCCATACAGCTCTGCAACCCCACCCTAATAACCCCAAAATAAAGATGGGCATCCGACCCTTTAACTGTTATTTTTATGATGTTAATTTATTTACTACAATTTTACATTTTCTAAATATCTCCACAACCAAGTAACGCTGACAAGACTCCTTAGTCTCATATGAAACTCTCAGCTAGCTGAAGAAAATGCTGCTGACAGTATGCGATCAACCCGAGTGGTTGATGAGATATTGTAAGTTGTTAAAATATTACAAACATAACAGTTACTGAGTTTACTGTGACCTATGAAATTCCATTTAAGATCTAAAACCTAAAGAATACTACCACTATAAAATAATTTGTGCTGAAGGGTTTCCATTCATGCTTGCCAGTTGAATTTCCCCTATTGGCTTTAATGAAGATTAACATTTCAATCAAGTCAATGGATGGCCTGTAAGCCCGCAAACAGCTATGGTGCCTTACCTCCACACTGTGGAGAACCCACACAATAAAACAGGAAAATAGTAAATCCGAGCTTCAGTAGGACAACAGGGCATTCAAATATGCTGTGCCTTTCAAGCTTTGTTTATAACTGTGATAAGAAGCAATTCTGTTTTTTCCCATCAAGAAAAAGAATCAGTCCACCAGATGACAAGGTGTTGTGTCAGGGACATTTTTATATCAATGCTTAATTGCAGTAATTTATTGCTCAGTGTCCTGTGTATGACCGTCACTACTAAAGTTAAAAATAACACAGCCCAAAATGCCAAAAGCGCAAAACTCCCCTTTCTCCCATCCTTCTGAAGCAGTATTGCTTAACGTGCATGCACAGCAAACTGCTCCTGCAAAAATCTGTACAGTTAATAGGTATTCATACAGTAACATCCCTATGGTAGAGTTACCTACTACCGAGCCCTGTCATCCCTGAACGAACATATAAATAATCTCTTAACTTGTTTTATAAATGCTTAAAGGCCCTGGCGTAAATCAAGTCACAATTAGAAAGACTCTGTTCATCCTTTGAGCAGCCATACACAAAGTACGTTGAGAAATTATTGGGTGTTAACCCAGCAGCTTTTTTTTTTTAAATGTATTGCAATGGGAAGGATATTTCCTTCGATCATGCCAGTGATGCCAGAAAACCACATGCTCATAAATTGACAAAGCCAAATTACCAGCCCAGTGAGTTCAACAACCTCTTCCCCCCAAGACTTGATAAAAAATTTCTCATAATAGAGTTAGCTTCCCCAACTGGTTGATAAATTCCTTTGAAGTCTGATAGTACCCAGTCAAAGCCGCTGCTGCAGCACTATGCATGAGTGTGCACAGTACACACCAATAGACCCAATACCAAAGATAAGGCAGCTTGCTGTTATAAACATGGAAAGATGCTAGAATACCAGATTTGTCACAGCATGCAGTTCCTTGATTACTATACCATCTGACCAGGTGAATGTCATTATCGAGTGCCTTTGATCATCTCACCATTCCCCTGATTAGCCAGAATATCAACAATCTGAAAAGAATAACCCCCCCCCCGGCCATCAATGCCACATAGCGCATGCATGAACATCCCCTGCTTGCAAGGCCCTGTAGCACTCAAAAACCTTAGATCTCCTTAAAGATTAACTTACACAAACCACCCTGCTCTCTCTCTCCCACACACCTTCTGTCCTGCACTTCAACCCAGTAACTGACCAAAAGCCATAATGTAACCCCAACAAGAAGTACCAGCTATAACCTTGATGCTAACTTGTAAGTTTTAATTTAATTTTTTTTTTTATATATATATATTACCGGTTCCGTAACTCTCTACAGCAGCAAAGCTAATGGAGCTGTCCTGATGCAAGAAAGGCAGGAGGGGGCGTTACCCCACTCATGTAACAAAACACACAACAACCCAGGATCCGGCTGTATATATGCCACAAACACTCGCAGACATCACCCATACCTCACACAAAGCCTCTAGCAGACCGGGACATGATCCCAGCAGCGATAAATGCTCTGCCACTCAACACGTTTACTAAGGTTGAGAAAGAGTATATCTGATAGATGAATCCTTTACTATGCCAAATTTGCCATTAAGTAGTAAAGCCAAAGCAAAACCATAAATCCTCATGATTTCCCCCTTACAGAGGTATGTAGTAACCACCATGATATGCATGCTCAAACTGTTAAATTATAAAACATGTACAATTAGTACTTTGCACACTCTGTATGTAAACTAGAGATGTGGTAAACGATTCTGTTAACACTTGTTGTCCTCTAAATGTTAAAATATTACTACTAGCAAGTAAGAAAATTGCCTATTTATGTATTGTCTGTTGACACCTGCATGGTGTGCTATAATTATATATTCTCCCTTCACCTGCTGATTGACTGAAATGCACTCCTTTAGAATGCTAAAGCGCAAGTCTAGTTTGACATCTTCTTATGATACCAACCACCCCCAAGTCTAACGTTAATGTCGCATATATTTATTAAGTAGTAGAAATACCGTTATGCTTAAATGCTCTCTACAGCTATACTCATATGCATACATTTTTAGAATAGATCAAAGACCAGCTACCGGCTTCAATGGGGGGGGGGGGCACGCAAACAATAATTGACGAGGTTAACTTGAAACCTCCTCTACAGCCGCTATCCCACACATGCATGCTCACTGACAACTGTTCCTCTTGGAGAAACTTTCAGCCTGTGAAACAGTCACATACTCTCCTCAAAAGGTAATACAACAGCTAAACTCCTGACCTCAACACCACACCACCACCAACCAAGAACGCAAACACCAGGAGCAGTGAAGCCATCCAAGCACAAGTCCCAACCTCTGTACCATACAACAAAACCACCAAGCCCACAAAATGACAACCCAAAGACCCAGCATAAAACCTCCAAGTGCAAAAGCGCAACCCACACAGTCTACCCCCAAAGACTCAACGGAAGGCATACCAATACCAAAGCAAACCCCATGAATAAGGCAACCAGCAAAGCAAGCCCAGCAGCCAACAAATCACACCTTACAGCAAACAAGGAGCTCCACATATACATAAGCAGACTCCAGCTATTTAAGAAATTGCAATTCCCCTCCCACAACCAGACTCTGACTATTTAAGTAATTGCATCTGCCCTCACCCCAATCTCAATACAAACCACACTGCTGCTCCAAATAACACAAACAGAAAATAAAAAATAAATAAATTTTATCCAAAACCCATGTTAAAAGTATCACCCACCTCCTTCATACACAGCCCTTCCAAGGCGTACCTGACCACACCACTACCCCTAGGTCGTCTGGGACACAGAACCAGCCATTGCTAGTTCACACCAAAATGTGACTCCTAATCCAGTTACACTTGCCTACCATCCTTTAAGCCCCTCCCTACCCCTACCTCACTTCCTCCTAAACCTCATCCATTCCTATTTAACCCTATCCGACCCCTATCCTCCCAAATCCTGCAACTCTAACTAACCTCCCACCTTGAAGATTTCCCTGGACAAAATGGTCTGTTCCAAACCTCATGTATGATTAGGGATTATGGGGAAGCAAAGGCCATAACACTGAACAGAGGTTTCTTTATCAGCAGACACACATACACACACTAGTATTCCTAGTAACTCACAAAGTCTGATTACATGTGTGAGACCAGGGAAATACTACCAATCCAGCTACCTGAAATTTTGAAAATAATTATATGTCATTTGAAACTATTAATATAATGTATATAGAAATGTGACACTGCCATCCCAGCTATCTGGAATTTTGTAAATAATCATATGTCATTTGTGAATAGTAAAATGATTCATATGCTTGTCTTACGATGTAAGAGAACTATATGTTATGTACTGAGCTTCAAAAATGTAACCTACTGGAAAAGAACAGAAATGTATATAAACTATATACCTGTGCAAATGTATGTTTTAATAGTAGAAGCTGGAACATACAGAGTTAACTTGCAAAATGTCAAGAAAATAAGTTGGAATCAAAATGTTTTACGATTGTGTTTCAGTGCAGCAAGCAGAAACAATGTCTAGATCTAGAAGTTTTTTCTATTGTCTTGAAAGCAATTTTAATTACTAGGTTTAAATGTAAAGTGTTTTACTGCTTCCTAGCAGTGGCACATCTGAGAGCTATGTACTTCTCACACAGAGATGATAGCATTCAGTTGGCATCTGTTAGACTGGGAACTGAAGGCAGGTGACAAAGAGGGATGTCATCCAAGTTGACCCAGCAGTAATGTTTGTTAGTAATTTAAGAACTCTCTCAGAGAAAGACTGTGCATTTTGTATCTTGTCTTGGACCTAGAAACATCCATCATCTGCATTTTTTTTGCTCTGTAAGTAAGTTATTTAGGACATAGTATCTTTTGGATATAGATAGGAATATAGTAAAGATTAGTTTAGAAATTTTCTGTATTTATTTGAGACTGTCATGCAATGTTGTTTTAAAATATTTCCTCTGATTCTGAACTCTGTAATTACTGTGTTGTATGAGTATTGTCTTGTTCTTCTATTATTTATTATTAGATATATTTAAACATTTTAATTGTGAGTGGTCTGTTTAGATATATTTAAACTCCTAGAGTACTTGCATATGTAGTTGGTGACACTGTATAGGCCACTCCAATAGCCTTTCTCTTGGTCACACTTACCATTTAGATAATAGTAACATTACACAGTAAGATTGTCACCCTTTGTAATGGCCTTTAAGTAGCTGATAAGTAGTGGTTGGTGGCAGTGATAACTGCCTTACAGTCTGGGCAGAAGGAGGCATAGGTAGTAAACCTGTGCCAGCCTTCCCCAGGAGTGTCTGTGTGTTTGTATATAAATCAAATCTCAAAGTGCATGTGTGTGTTTGTGTGTGTGTGTGTGTGTGTGTGTGTGTGTGTATGTGTGTGTGTGTGTGTGTGAGCTACTTGGGCAGGGACACAAAGCACTAGTTGGACAGAAGGGTGCTGGAGGCTTTGGCTTCACCACTCGGCTAAGATCTTAACCCTATAGCTTTGCCAGTTGAGAGTCTTATTTGGAATCTAGAGAAGGCGGCAGAATCCAGCCCCAGACTGACTGTGATCTCTGTGTTCTCTTAAGGGAAATTTCACTTTACTGTGTGTGTAGTTGTCATCCTCCCAATGTGTACATCTTTTACTGTTGCCAGTGGTGAGGATTGAGGGTCCTTGATTACTGACCCAGTGCAGGGGCATCACAACATGTTTATTCATAGGCAAATTGAAGGAAAACCAAGCCATCTAATGCATCTCTTTGGGCTGCTGTTAGAAACACAAGTACCTGGATAGAACCTGTTCCAAAAGAGGAAGGACTTGCAGCCTCCATACAGAAGGTGCCCCAACCAAGTGATCAACCATAGAACCAAGCACTGTGAGATGGCAGTATTGCTTGCTGTGCTATTGTGCCAGATTGGTCGTTTTAACACACATCTTGCTAAGGCCTACAGACCTTGTCAGTTGTGTTTTACAGTACTGAAAAGTATGAAAACTGGAACTCAAATGCCTGTCAATATTTACTGACTGCAATTCTCAACAGTTTATTAGAAAACCACAAATCTTATAAGGAAGAAATTAAAATGTAAAGCAAAAATCAGTTACAGTCTGCAAAATCAAGGACAACTGAGATTTCTGAATGTATTGTAATGCCATATTACTCAAACAACAGTCACAATAAAAAAATAATATACAACTTACTTCCTAAAAATGCACATATTAGTCCTTCAAAGTCACAGATAGATGACTGTATATCCTGAGCAACCCACATCCCATATCAGGTCACTTTCATTGACACATGGTACTCCAGATCAAACATTTATAGATGCATTGACTGTGTACACCTCAGATGTCTGTTAGTGATAAATGTAATGACTACATTAATGTATTTCTGTCACACCCAGACAACAGTCACAGCCTGTATTCCAGCTTGCTTCACCAAAATGTATATTAGTTCTGCAAATGTACAGACCATCCCTATAGTCATTGTCTACATACAATATCTGGTTTGACCCTGCTGAGATACAAAATAAATACATAAATAAATAAATAAATAAATGAATGAATGAAAAAAAAATGAATTAATAAATAAATGTTATCATCATGATTAGATTCATAGTTCACATAAACAGTAGTCACAGCTTGCATTCCAGCTTGCTTCACCTCAAATCCACATTAGTTCTGCAAAGCAAAATACAACAGCAAAAAGAGCAGATCCAACCATTCCATCCACAGTCAGCCCCAGTACACATTGACAGTTTCTGTAAAAATATAAGATATAGACTGCACCATGCAGCTTCCTTTCTTATGGTCTGCTTGATGGAAACAAAACTCAAGGTGCAGATGAGTTTATATGACAATAGTAAAACCCACATATTCCAGCCAGGAGACCTAGTATGTCTATCAACAGCAACACTTCTAGTGATATGTAATCTGCAAAGCAGTCTGTATCATAAGAAATAATCACTGATGAAGACTCAATTACGGCTCAGCCTATATGGACCAAATCAACTGCCTGTGTCAAGAAAATGTGGCTAAATCAACCAAAAGAAGAAAAACACAGCAAATCTGCAATTTATTTCAGTGTAAATTCTGCAATCTACCTGCAGCCCTTTTGCTGAGTTAGTGCACTCTTCATTAAGTAGTGTCAAAGTTTAGCAAAATCCTGCAGTGTACTGATACGTAACACCAATGGCCTTTCAGCAGGCAGGCAATGTATTGAAAATTAGAAATGCAAATATAGTGGCTACTGATATTCAAAAGATATGACCCTTTTGGTATTTAAATCATTTCTGAAAAAAACATATTTGCTCTTAAAACTGAAGCTGTTGTTTTTTCATAACAAATATGTTAAGTATATGCTAAACTAAGATTTAAACTAATCCATTGTATTAAGTGATAATAACCTGGAAATTATAGGTGTCACCTTAAGTGCAGGAAAAGTGAAATGGGTAGCGGTACAGTTTTATAGAGCTAATAATCAGTCCTGCAACAGTTAGAGAGCTTTTTGGAAAGATGTTCTCAGCAGCGCTATGATATAATAATGGGAATTCTCAATGCCCCAAAAGTGGAATGGGGTGTGCCAGTTAAAACGTATGAAGGGATAGCAGATAAGGCAAGAAGAAAATATAACATATTAGATACAATTTGAATTAAGAAGAAATTTGTACAAATTGACTGTAACATCAAACCAGAGTTACCAGGTTTGGATCACCTAAGTGTAAGTTGGGAAGCATTAAAAAACAACAAAAAATGCATATAAAATTGCTAATCCAAAATTGTAATTTTACCTAGCAGATTTTGTTGCTGTTATAATGGATTAATTATGTGACACTGATCTAAAATAATTTATAAAATATATTATTGAATGTTGGTAATATTTTTTATGATTACATCCATTCTTTTAACAAAGATTTGTTATAATATAGCATGATTAAAATATTCATGGATATACATAAATAGTTGTATAGTAGCACTTTTGTAGGTGACTGTGGTATTAAATAGAAAATGTTCTCTATATCAATCACCAGAAATGTGTAATAGAAGCTTCAGTGATGGCTAATTATATTGCATGCATGCATGACTCCATTTGCTGTGACATTCTGATACTTTGAGGCAGCACATTATGCATACTGACATGCTCAGGGATAGTATATTTTTTTCTTATTGCTTGTTATGATGGCACACAGATTGCTCCATATTAATAATATGATGATTTAAAAAATTTAGGAGTGAACATTATGTAAAATTGAAGTGAATATAGCTATCCACAAGGGAGAGGTATACATAAATGTTGTTCTGCAAACAGAAATAAATGATCTGTCAGAACACATTGTTATGAAGGCAGCAGGAAGGACACTAAAATGCTAAATATATACAAAGAGGTAGGTTAGTACATAATGATAGATGTTTTAACAGTGACAGAGCACACAGGGAAAGATAACATTATCAAGAAGAAAATAGCTTATCGTATCTAAGAGTATAACATACCATATGAACAGTTATTTAACTTAAAAAATGTATATTAAACCAGAATTGACAGCAATGTTAACTCGCGGTTTGGAGATTTACATACTACTGGCTGCTTAGGCACTACTTCTTACTTGTGGTTAGTAATTTTACATAATAATGACTGTTCCTTGAGCAAAGACAAAAGGGCCCAGGACAAAAGAGTCAAAAGAGTGGAAATGTATGGTCACTGCTTAGGAAGGAAGCAAATTTAAGGGATTTGTGTGGTTTCTTATCAATGTACATACATTATGACATGAGATGGAAGGATACAGAGAAGAAAAACAAAAGGAAATGTGCCAATGCCTGCAGATTATGTTATACTATAGAAATAACACTAATGCAGTGTAACCGAGGGATGTTTTGCTGATGAACTACATCATCTCACCAATACAATACAAATGTCACTTCCTCATTTTAAGGGAATTAATGGGATGCTGTATGAAGAATATGGTAATAAAGACTGTGTATCACATTATTACAGGCATACACTACTTCATTCCCATCTCTTAATCCTATGATGTTCCTGAACAGCCTATAACCAGGCATGTGAATTTTCCACACTCTCTTGTTATTTGCTTATGTCTCAATGATACCAGCAATGATCATGTTCTCCTCCTGCACTTGTGTTTGCAGCTCCCCTTTTTCCTTTTCAAACTCCTTACATTGTTGAGTAAGACTACCCACCCTGAGTTGGTTGTTTATCTGTTATGCTCTAAATGTGCTTTTCTTTTATTTCTGCTAACAATTTAATAGCTAATCCACTGATTCTTCTGCTGTCACCCCATGCCTACCTTCAGTCTTAGTGTAAAGGAACAATCATTGAGATGTATATTTCCAGCCCAACACTAAGCACAGTTATCACTTCTGGATTAGCATGGAGGCTGTGCCTTGCATCAGGCTTGTCATTGCTCAGGGTCTCTTGCATCCTCCTATCAGTATTAAGTCTCTCTCCCTTATCCACTGTCGCAGCCAGGCCTCTCTTTCCACTGTGGGCTGGCTGGTGGTACAGTTGACACTTTTGAAAATGCTAACAAAATAACTAGCAGCTACTTAAAGAAGATGAATTAAAAGCATGCACATATTCAATAAATAAATATTTTTATTAACCAGTTACATGGGTACTTTTTATTAGTAAATTTATTGTGCTGTATTACCTGGAACATATAGTAACGTTGTGTAGGTAAACATATCATAATAGTAGATTTTTGTATGATCACTGCTGCTGTAGTCTTAGCTAAATGGGTTATATCCTGCTTAGAATATAACCACCAGCCAGCTTATGGGAACATTCAACATGCCCAAACTGTCAAGCTACTCAACCTGAGATGACTAAAATAAAAGCTTGCACATCAAGTCCTTCAGAGCTATCCTGTCAACAGAAAAAGGGAGGCTGAGCCATAAAAGGACAATGCTAGAAAGAACAAAAATAAATAAATAAATAAACACACCCTGGCATGAACAGCACAACAAAAATAAGGGGAAGGGAGGGAGCAGCTGCTGCAGCAGTGATCATTCGAACATCAAGTGCTATGGTAAGTTGAACTTACACAATTGTACTATGTTCACCATATTTATCACTGCTGCAGTAACCATAGCTATATAAGTAGACTGTGCTAGTTTGCAACATTTGGGAGGTTGAAGGAGAAGAGTCCAGGAGCCCTTAGAGAATGATCCTTGCAAAGCCTGATCTAGACCAACAGAAGAAATCAAGCTTATAGTACTACATAAAAGTGTATTCATAGGACCAAGCTGTAACATCTAGAATACTTCTAGACTCCAACCTTTTCCAAAAAGCCATAGATAAAGCCAAGAACCTGATAGAGTGGGCCTTGACCCTACCTGTATTTTTTTTGATGAGTATTACAAAAGGTAATAGCCTTAGGGAGCCATTTAGAAATGGCTTGTTTTGACACAAGTTGTCGTTCCTTTTTGCCTTCACAAGAAATGAACAAGTAATCTGCTCTTCTGAAAGATGTAGTAATGTCAAGGTAGTATCTGAGTTGTCAGTGGACATCCAAGGTATGGATTATCCCTTTCCCTCATTTTTGTGTTTACAAAAGAAAATTGAGAAATTGATTGCTTGGCTTAAAGTAAATTTGGACACCACTTTAGGCATAAAGAAAGAAGTACTTCTCAAAGAAACCCTATTCCTCTAGAAAATGAGCTTGCAACTCAGATACCATTCTTGTAGAGGTCAGAGAAATCATTAAGACTGTTTTCCATGGTAGTTTCTCTAGCTCAGAGTTAAGAACTCAAGGAGTGGACACCAGTTTTCTTAGAGGCTTCTTATGCAAAACAACTTTCAAATGCATTTCGACAAGAGAATGCATTAAAAGATGGTGGGGGGGGGGTAGTCCATGGGAATACATACTGAAATGGCCAATAAATGAACCTTGACAGCAGCGTAAGAAAGGCCATAGGATAGTAACTCACTCAGAATTTGTAAAACCAGAGAATATTAGACCTGATTGGGTGCTGGCTATGTTGTTGGTACCAACTAGAAAACATTTTCCATTTGCTAATATATGATTTTCTGGTAGCAGATTTCTTGCCTCCAATACTACCTGCTGCAAATTCTCAGTAAACAGGTGCTTAAAGAGAATTAAGACCCCATCCTTCAGACAGTCAGTAGAAGTTGATTGGTGTCAGGGTGTATCAAACACCCTTGTTCTTGTGCTAGTTGGTCCAGTCTGTGAGAATGCTAGTGGTAAATGCTCCTGGCCTTTCCCAAAAGAAGGGAGAAACATGGCTGCATGTCTCAGAAGGGAGTCACCACAATTAATGTGGGGGATTCCTTCTGAATGTACATGAAGTACCCTGGATATTAGTGGAAAGGATGGAAAGCATATGGAGCATTCCTATCCAAGGAAAAGAAAATAAAAGGCATTTGTCTTCTAGGCTTCCTTGCATGGAGTATTGGAGCAGAATCTTGCCAGCTGATTGTTCAATAGGTCTACTTGAGGAACTCCCACAGATATATTAAATCTTGGAAGACCCCCAGTCTAATTTTCATTTGTAAAGGTCAACCCTTGTTCTACTCAATGTGTTTGCCACACAATTTTGCTCTGACAAATTGTAGGATGACTGTAGTGTGAGTTTAGTCTGTGAAGTTATATCCCAGGCTTATGTGGCTAGTATGCAGAGGGGGTAAAACCTGTTTTCCCCTTTTTGTTAATGTATCACATCACTGTGTTATTGTCTTTAACAACTTGAAGAGGTCCTAGGAATCAAAGATAAGACAGAGAGTTGAGTGCCTTGATCAGGGCAAGCACATCTTTTATATTTATGTGCTTGCATCTGTGCTTGATGTCCAACACACATTGTACTTTTATCCCTCCTAAAACTGTTCCTCAAGCAACGACCAAGGTATTTGGGGTAACTAACTGTTTGGAACAGGGAAGGAGAAGGGGAGACATGGATTTAGGGATATCTGTTTCCTCCATCAAGTGATTTCCCTTCTGACAACCCCCAGCACTGGGATCTGAAAAGACAAGGGGTGTTGATCCTGGGAACAAAAAGACTTCAGATACCACTATATCCTTCTCATGTGGAATCTTCCCAGGTATATCTTTAGAAGGAACCACAAAAAGGAGCCAGTCCAGAGAAAAAAACTGTAAATTCAATCCAGACCAACGATAGGTACCACACAAGGTCACTGGAAACAATACCAAACTCAGTTTATTAATGCCACAAACAGAAAATCAATGCGTTTTTGTCTAAGTTTCCCTCAGACTTCTTCAGATCAAGCAGTATCATGACAGTTTCCGCTGATTTATATACAGCCATTAATTAAATCAACTAATAAATTCATCTAACATTTAAAGCCACAACGCTTAAAAGTATGATAAAATACTTATAAACTATAATAATAAATAGTGTTCATATAAAAAACTGGCAAAAATAATGCAGATTTCATCAAGAAATATATATATTGTTGAATATAAACTATGATTAAATAATATATTTATAAAAATATATAAATAGATTGTAAACTAAATAACATGTTAAAAAATGTTTAATTCAAACAACTGTGATTAAAATCATTGAATATGTGATGAATAAGTTAATAATGTACCGTAAAAAAAAAAAAAAAAAATATATATATATATATATATATATATATATATATATATATATATATATAAAACAGAGCTGATTTGAGTTTAAGTAGGGGTGCCAAGGAAATGTAATCATTTAGAACTGGAGGTCTATTGGATTCCAAAACTAACTGTCAATAGGTTTCCCTATATTCTAACTTGTGCTCCCAAGGCCTCCCTCTCAACTCTTCAGGGACAGTTTCAATAACAAAAAAGGAAAAACTGGTGTTGGAACATAATAATGCATGTTTATACAGTGCATTATTAATGTTTCCTTTGTTAACATCATTCATATACTCATATATTCATATATTCTTCGTTTCAGTTGTCTTTCAGTTTTCCCAACATAGAAACTGTCACAAATACAAGTAACTAAATAAACAAGGCCTTGGGAGTTACAAATACTATAAGTTTTGGCAGTTAATGTTTTTTGTCTATATGCAACAACAATATGTTCTTTATTAGAAATATAAGTACACTGGTTGCAAGCCCCACACTTGTAAGTACCCTTCCTTCTATGGGTAAAAACCTTTTCATTTTTGGAAAATTCTAAAATATTCTTAATATTATGTCCCTTCTTAAATACTACTTTAATAGGTTTACCTTTTAAATTAGGTAAATCAGTAAACTCTGAAAATTTGTCCCATTCTCTTTGCACAATACTCTTGATTTGACAAGCATTGGCACTGAATCCAGTGACAAAAGCTCTGTTATAGGTAGTATCATTGGAAAATTTAGATCCGTGTAGATTGGGAAAATTAATTCCCATACCCAAAATAGGCCTATATTTGTTTTTCTTACCTTCTGTAACCTCAGGTTTAATGTGGCTGTAAGTTCACAAGGGTAGCCACGTTCCCAAAACATACGTTCTAAGACCATACATTCAGCTTTATAGTCTGCATCATCAGATGTCATATGACTAATCCGCACGTATTGTCCTTTAACAATACCTGTTTTCTGGAAAAATGGATGTGCACTACTAAAGCTGATGTAGGTGTTCGAAAATGTAGACTTTCTAAAAATAGTTGATTTAAACCGATGGTCTACCTTGTGCAAAGAGACATCTAAATAGTTAACATTTTGGGTATGAGCCTGACAGGTAAACTTAAAGAAATCAGTAGTTTGGTTGAAGTATTTAATAAATTCATCTAAACGTTCCGATCTCCCCAACCAAAAAATACAAATATCATCAAGAAATCTCATATATAAATTCCAGTATCTGGTGTAGGGACAATTGTGAATACATTTGTGTTCCCATACTGATACTATAATGACTGCAAAAGTAGGGGCACAACTGGCCCCCATGGCAACTCCAGATTCTTGACGGTAGAACTCGCCCTCAAAAAATAAAAAATTCTTTTTGAGACGAGTTCTGCCAGTTCTATACATAAAAAGTCATCTGTTTCAGTAACACCAGGTTTCATCCTCAAGGCTTCCTCTAGCCAAGTAATACTTATATGATGTGGAATGATAGAAAACAAATCTACTACATCTATAGTAGGAAATATAATATCTGATGAAAAATATTCAGGTTTGACTTTGCTGAGGAATTCCCATGAATATTTGACAAGATGCAATTCCCCATCCCATAATGATTTAAGCTTTCAATCCAGATATTTAGCTATGAGGGAACTCTTAGAACCCTTTGAAGCCACAATGGGTCTAGGTGGGGGGGTCTTCCACACTTTTGTGAACCTTGGGTATCCCAAAAACAGAAGATACACAAGGGTTGGGATGGTTTAAATACTGATAGGTATCATAATCAATGACCCCCTTATCAAAAAGGTCCTTAAGTGCCAGTTCAGTCTTCTTGTAACAAATATTAATTTCATTGATGGAAACTTTGGTATATCTAGAGTCATCATGTAAAAGGGAATGCATTTTCCCTTCATAGTGCTACTCCAGAAGGTGAGTGATCTGAGGTACAATAAATGGTTGCAACTGAGGCAAAATGCTAACCTGCTGTAATGGCAAAAGTTGTTTGCTTAACTTTTTCTTTTGTAGCCAGAAGGAGAACAGACCAGATTGTTCCATATTCAAGCTGCAAATGCTGCCCCTTTCCTGGAGAAAACAATCAGCAAATGCTGGTAAAAAGTTTAGACTCTTTAAAAGTCATTTTTTTTCCATAGACAAACACAGTAAAAAGCACTTTAAAACACTTTATCAACTGCAAAAAGTAAAATAATTACAATGTCTCTACAGAAAAGATGCTTTTAATTACTTTAATAACTTTTAAACTGACTGAAAAAAAAATTCTCCCATTTAAAAGTACAATACAGGCTCGTAACAGTCCATTAAAACACAAACGTCTAGCTTTAAAGTAACTTTTGTGAAGAGGAAAATATTAATAATAAACAAAAATTATTGAATTGAAGGTTTTTCCCCAAAGGAATGTTATCTTCCCAGAAAAGGAACAGCACAAAACAACCATCAATCCTCAAAAGCCTCATAGGAATGTAATCTTCAGTGACAGTAAAGCTTTGAATGGACTTGACACACAAGCTTGTCTTTTAGGCTGCTACTCTCACTGTACTTCTGCTGCCACTTCAGCTGCCTCGTCTGTGAGCTCATTACTGTCTATGTGTACCATCATAAGTATCCACCCTTCCTCTTAATGATCAATTTAATCACCTCCTTCCAAATGATTTAGCCTAAGGCCAGACAGCAGTTCCTTTCTCATTTCCTTATACTCCTAATCCCCTCTGTTATTGAGTCTGGAATCAACAAAACTCTTGTCACATTTCCCACTCTGGATCTTTCCTAGCTTGTCTCCTTCCCATGTCACAAACCCTACTGTCTCATTCTCAGTCATTTGGACTAGATGTGCTCATTGCTTTCCTCCTCTTGTTTGAGTAAGTATTTTCCCATTTGACCTGTGCTCTTCTTACAAGACTAAGAGCACTGCTCAGTTCTGGCTCTTGTCTTGTCTGTCTTATGTCAGGCTGAGTCCTCCTCCAAATTCACTTTCATACTGCTCTCCTTGCAGTGTTGGCTCATGTCTAACGACACCTGGTTCTAACCTTTCCTCATTTCTTGTGACTTTCTTTTCAATCTCTCCTTCCTTCATAGTTTCCTTCTCCTCATTCCTTTCCTGGCAGCCATCTTGTACTTCCTTGCTCCACTTTACTCTATGCCTTCCTGCATGAGGACATCACATGTTCATGAGACTGGTAGTGCCTCCAAGTACAGAAAGGTAGATGGAAGTGTCATAGGAGTGGTGACTCAAGCATTAAAGGATATTTTGCTTTTGGAGGGAAGAAGACAAAATAAAGCATGCACATGACACTTTTGGGAAACACTTTGCTGGGGGAAGGAAGAAAACAAGACATAATTCCTGAGGAAGCCAGAGGAGTATAGCTGAGTACAGTGACACATATGATGTTGAAGGAATAATATTATAGATAAATGAGTTGGCTGAAGAATAAGGACAACAATGTTACATTTCAGGGGGAGAGAGACGAGTAGCAATGACAAGTGGTCAATGATTTGAAAAACAAATCAAGTTAACTTAAACAGAATTGGCTAATGAGAGAACAGATGTCAATAACTGAAAGAAAATTAGACATAAGACTGCCAAAGTCATACAGGATGAACAGAAATGGAATGTGACAAACGGCACAAAATATGAGAAGGATTTTGGAAATATTAAGTAGAGGACATTCTCTGGGATTCATGAAGCTGTATTTTCTTTGCAGGAACAGTGTTGCAGAGAATATGGCCGCCGACCAATCCAGGAACATGCCGTTTTGACGTGCATGAGCATGCTTACAATGTTCCTGCACGGAAACCCATGCAGGATGTTAATTACCTCATTTGCTGGTGAAAACCATGCAAATGAGGTGAATTAGTGATCCAGGAAGCAGGCAGGTAACTGTGCAGGAACAGTGTTAGGTGTAGAAATGTATTTGGCTACTAGCCGAATACATTTCTGCAAAAATGAAAATGGAGCCATGACAGCTGCAATAAAAGCATGTACCATAATCGGTAGGCATGCCAATGGCCTAATGTATGGCCACTGGCATGGAAAACTGATTAATTTTTATAAAAATAAAAGTTTTTTGCCTATCTCAGCCATTTAAGCATAGGGCAGTGCCGCACAAACAGATCGTGGGGAAAAAATGTGAAAAGTCAATTTTAAGGGAAACCTGCATTTTGTAATTATACTCTATGGCAAGCAGAATCAGAACAATGTCAGGGAACAGTGGTTGCTAAGGGGGAAGTCTATTGTGTAGTGCAGTAACTACAGATTAGGGCAGTGGGATATGTTAATGAGGGGACTTATACTGAATCACCAAATTCTTTTAAGTGTCACACTGCACCTAACTGTGTAGGTGCTCTAACACCATTGTGTAGGCAGGAGGAGCAACTAACATGAAGAGGGGGTATGTCATGCTTGCTGTAAGCACATTGGAGCTTTATTGCCTGGGTTTGTGCTTAGCTAAGCACAGCTACATGAGGGTGTGTGTCACAAATAGCTTAGCTGTGCTTAGCTAAGTACAGAAACAGTAATCATCTTAGCATCCAGGGGAGGGCCTTTTCTTTTTAGCATTGTTTACATTAGCTAAATGGATTTGCACGGTGCACCCCAGGGCTAAAACAGGAAGGATATAGGAAAAAAAATAAAAGGGAATAGCAGAACAAGGGAAATGCAGTATATACCAGCAACACGGGATTCTGCAACTCACAATGGACCACTGAAAGCACTCAATAATACAGCTGGCAGGTGGCTGCATAGCTGAAAATGGGAGGAGATGTAACCAAAAAAAAAAAAAAAAAAGAAATCAGCACATAAAGCAAAAATGAAGTAGAAATCACTAATATGGGAATCCTGCAACTCACAATGAGCCATTCAAAGCACTCAGTAATACAGCTGGCAGCTGGCTGCATAGCTGAAAATGGGAGGAGATGTAAAAAAAGACATAAAGGGCAACAGCACAATAAAGGAGAAATGAAGCAGAAATCACTAATATGGGACTCTTGCAATTCAAAATAGACCATGAAAAGCACACAATAATACAGCTGGCAGGTGGCTGCATAGCTGAAAATGGGAGGAGATGTAGTAAAATTTATTTATAGTAACAGACAAGTTGTACTGACTATTTATGGAAACAGTCATATACTGTTAATAGATATTCTCCACACAGGACATACAGGTAAAGAAATGTTTGTAGTAGCTATATGAAGGGTATACTAATGTCTATTTCCAGATGTACTAGTGTGTAAACAGCATTGCTCATACAGGTGATAAGGCTCCATTAAAAAAAAAACATCATAAAGTGCACTACTATTCCAACTGAATAAGGCAACTAAAATGTTCTACTGTTGGTATGGCTGTATGCCTGATGCATCTGTGAAAGTGTGCTGATAGTCTAACCTCATGCCTATGAATGACAGCAGGATAGGTATAAACACCCTGCACTGTGCACAATATATGTCTCTGAAGTGTCACACTGTCATGGCTAGTGATCACTGTTGCCAATAACCTTGGACACAGATATAAATCCAGTTGAAGTATACAAGTAGCACACTCCAACATCAGTGCAGGGTACACCTTGTTAGTCATATATATTCCCCTGACATGTAATAGTCCCCTGTAGTTATGTACGTATATCTCTTAAAACCTGGCCCATACCATCCTATGTGGACAGCTTGAGATGTATGTACAAGCTACAGAAGCTATAGGCACATGCAGATGTAAAGTAAGGGCAGACCTGTAGAGTATTGAGCAGTACTGTTGTAAAAATATAACCTAGACAGTTGGTAATGGAATGTCTTTCTCTCCCTCCACCCCTTATCTGCATCACAAATATTTATGCTTATACTATGGGTATTATTTCATTTCCACATATGTTCTCAAAAAATAATATTGGGCCTTTTGTTGTATTATTGGTTAAATATTACAATGGTTGCATACTAACATACCTTGTTGAAATTCCACTGTTGTTGGCCTTTTGCTGTACTGTTACTGGCATGCTGTTACAATACTGACTGTTATTACAGTTAGGTCTGTGCTCTGTATGCTATGCAATTTTATTGTTCTGGGTTTATCGGAACACCCATGCATGCAGTTACAACTAATGTTTAAATGTTCTGTTCATGACTGACCTATGCACCTTGACAAATATCAACATCATAGCATGATTGGGTAGGCAGGTTCTAGTGGATCCACCTATCCCACATTATCTGGCCATGGCACTGGGTCCCAACCTGGAACTGCTCCTTCTGCTAGTCCTGCGCCATCCTTGGATGGAACTGTCTCAGGAGATCCCCCCCGGGTGCGAGTGCAGAGAGGAGGTTGTCACCTGGACTCAGGTTTCAGGTACGGTGTGCAATGTCATTCACCATGACTTGGATGATAGACTGCGCCACATCGAGGGCAGACTGGTGCACCTCGAGGGGCAGGCTGGTCCCTGCACCCAGTCTCCAGCACAGCCACCTTCGAGGCTGTGAAAGGGCAGTCATGACTGCCCATGGGTGGGGATTTGTCCCACTGTTGCCATCTGGGGGCATGTGGTCCTCTGATTCCCAATCGCCCTCCACATCCAAGGTGTTTACCCCCTCATGTGTCATACACCGCCCCTGTCTGCTGTCTTGTCTGTATGCAAAAGCAACCTCTTCTATCCAACTTACCCCCCCAAGCATACCTATGACCTTTCCCCAACATCCCACTCTCACCTTAAAAAAAAAAGTGGGGGGGGGACCTGTCCCAAAAAAAAAGTTCATTCAATACATAGGTCTCCATTTTGCACCCATGTACACTGCCATGAATCAATCATCCCATCAATTAATCAGCAAAATTATTTTGCCCACACCCCTCTCTGTGGGATGTGAGGCTCCAAATTCCAAATTGTCCACATCATGCACAGCTGTTGCTGCCCAAGAAATGGAGAGCTATGGTCCTTTCCTATACCCATCCTGCAAATCCCTAGCTGCCTTTTATATTGTTTTCCGCCTGCTTGCCCCCATTTCACCACTTTCCTATCACACACAAACTCACTTAAAACTGCTTTAATCACCTTATCTGATTCCGACACTGTTCTGCACATCAATAATATAATAAGTCTTGCCAAGTCTCAAACCCAGAACCCTCTAAATGGCACTTCAATACAATACATGACTAGACCAACTCAGTTGTGGGGAATTATTGCTGTTTTTGTAAATATATCATGCAATTCAATGACATAACATTAGGAAAAAATACACCCTTGCCAAGTATTCTACCCAGGACACTCTGAGCTACAGTTCAGTACAATACCAGTAGGTCAACTCTACTCTCGAGAATTGCTGGTGTTTTTGTAAATATATCATGCAGTACAGTGATGTAACATTAGGGAAAAAATACACCCCTGCCAAGTATTGAACCCAGGACCCAATGAACTGCCATTTAGCACAATACACCACTAGGCCAACTTAGTTCTGAAGAACTGCTGGTGTTTTTGTAAATATATCATGCAGTACAGTGATGTAACATTAGGGAAAAATACAACCCTGCCAAATATTGAAACCTGGACCCTCTAAACTACAGTTCAGGCCAATATACCACTAGGCCAACTACTTATTACTGGTGTTTTTACAAAGATATCCTGATTACCACTGACGCTACTTCTACATACAGTGTGACAAATGACAGCATACTTGGGTCTGCGATGCAGACATTGAACCAGTACACAGTCAAAGACATGTTGATGGATTGACGGGAGGCCTACAATATCAGGTAGAGCTGACAATTGCACAGACTGTTGCAGAATATCCACAGTTGTGTCACCTACTTATAGCATGGTTGTCATCAAACGTAGTCTGTATGCTCAAGTACTGGCAAGACAGTACAGACTGATTTTACAAAAGCATGACAGACAGGTCAATGTCACACATCATAGCCATTCAAGCACACATGTTCATGCCAATCCTGTGTAACACACTGCATGCATGCACATATGTCTCCCAAATACATCTCCCATAATAATGGCTCAGTATTTCTATCTGTTACATTCCTAGCATGTCTGACATCTGGACACCCACAGGGCAGTCTGTTGCACGAGAACTTCATGCTTGTCAATACAACCTAGAAATAACTGAGACCTGCAATGTCCAGCAGAACTGGTTACTGCTACTGCAGTCATTGCCACCCACAGTAGCATGTCAAAGACCTAGAGGGTGGGACACATGTCACAAATATGAATACATGTCCTAATTGTCCCCTACCACTCTCTGGATGGTACTACTAAACAACATATGTACCAGAGGCACATGCCTCACCTTGGCTGTTATGGGTACCCTCACCCTGGCCATGCTGGGACACAAGAGCTGACACTGCTCCCTCACTCACATATACAGCTTACTAAACCCCAATGTCTTCAAAATCCCCATTATGACTCCTGGCAAAAATGCACCAGCTGTGGCCTGCTACACATGCAGCACTATGTTCAGCTACCTGCTACAGACCTACAATACCTTTCAAACACCTAGAACAGGGCATCCACACAACAACCATACATAAAGGGTTGGGGAAGAATGTGCAGGTGTCAGGGACATGTCACAGTCTCCCCCTACAAACATATACAGCTGACGGACCAGCATCAACTGCAGCAACATGCACATTCAGATAAAAATGATGTATGACACTCACAAGTGCCAGTCTCCTTACTGACCCCAACACACACATTGTTAAACAATAAACTGCCACAAAATCAGAAAGTCTGTTAACAATGGCCAAACATAGCATGCAAAACTGTGGACATATCACATCAATCCAAACAGTAGGCAGTAGTTCTACATACCATCTATGATGCTGTAGCTCCCACACCTCGATAATGTCCTCCTCACAGACCAGGAAAAAGGCCAAGGCCTACATGAAGACCTTAATTATAGCAAGGTGTTCCCATGCCATTGGCTAATGGCAATGTCACCCAGCTGTTCTGCATGCTATTAGCAAGTGTGAGTCACAGATTGGTGCACAGGCAATCACCTGTTCATGACCATTACCTACAAAAGGCAAGTTGCTGCATATGGCACAGAGGTCTTTGATTTAATTAATGAAGACAGACTGTGATTTCCAAGGAAAAATACCACTGGAGTTCTGCTCACAAAGAAGTACAGCAGTATAGCAGTTATGTCATACAGTTTACCATGTTATGGAATGCAGATGTGGGGATGCAGTCAAGGGAAATAGGAATGTCAGCAGTAGGTCTCAACAACATATCTTGGAATGACATGTTGCTGTTAGTCTGCTGTCTAATTAATTAATTAACCCCATAGCCATTGATCCTCAATGAATTCTTTATTTTTTGGTTTTGTTTCATTTGATATAGGAAAGTTGCCTCAGTAGTCAGTCTCCAGTTTTACTGAGTATATTTGCAGAGAATTAATTCAAGCTGAATATTTTACTTGCACAATCTGTAGCAGCATAAGTCAGTGCATGACATATGTACACACATCAGTTCTGTTTTGTAACAGATCATTTAATGCAAGTCGATGTGTATGGGATGTGTACATATGTACAGCAGTCATTTTTTGTTACAGCTTGCTTAATAAACTAAATTCTTTTTCATTTAGTGCTATGATATTGAAGACAGTTGTTGGTATTCACAAGAAGTTTTAATTAGAATAGGTTTTAAAGAAGAGCTTGCATGAAGAAACTAAAAGTGACAGCTATATTAATAGTGTTTCAGAAATTGTCACTGGGTGATAATGTTTTAGAGGACATTAAGGGTAAGAGATTTAGTACAAAACTGGTTGAAGTGCTGGAATGCAAAACTTATTTTCCAGTAGACCTATGGCATAGTATAGGAAAACCATAATCGGAACCTAGAAGAAATCCAACTCTCCTGCTTTTTTGAGCCTCCATTAAAGCTTCAATAAAACTTTAAGGAAAAATGTATTTTGAATAGCAAATTAGTAACAGTGTTAGTAAATGATGCTGTGTAATACTTTCACTAAATACACATTTATTCATTTTGTGCCATTTGTTTTCTAAGCAATAGCCAATGAGTGGGTGGGGGTACATGAGGATTTACCCACATTTTTTTGTGGTTTGATCACTAGGGTGAAGACCCAGTGATTAAACAAAACTAACTGCAAGCAAATCCTCATATACCCACACCCTTGAATCATTTACTGTGATTATACAATGACATTATTTAAAAAAGAAATTGCTTACTTTTCTTAAATAATGTCTTTGCATAACAACACAGTAGTGTTCCTCTGTATTGTTTCCTTTTCTGACAGATTTGTTGGTGTACTGGGCATGTGTAAGGTACTTACTTTCCCACACTTGTACCATCAGCACTGTTCAATAAAAGCAACAGAGAATTGAGAATCTCTATTGCTCTTTTTTTTTATATACACAGATTGGAAATGTTGCTCTTATAAACTTAGAAAGCTGATGGAATAACAGGATTTGTGTTAGCATGCTTTGTTTGAAGGATATGAAGTCTGAAGCTCAAATGCATGGCATTATTTAGTGACTTCATTCCTCAGTGATGTGTCAGAATGCCACAAATTTTATGAGAAACAGACCAAAAATATAAGGCAAAAATCTGAACAGTTGAGAGGCATGCCTCCATAGCATATATGAAAAAAAAAAAAGAAAAGTCTAACCACTCAGTGGTACTTTAGCAGTTGGACTTTTTTCTTTTGGTTTATGCTTGACTGACAATGGGCACACTGACTGGTCTGTCTAATCAGCATGCTCATTTTTGAATAACAGTGACCCACCATTTTATAACTTGTAGTATATACTGCAAGCATAATCATAGTTTTTTTTTCTGTTTCTTTTTGTTTGTCCAGATATGTCAGGTGAAAATGTATGCACTTTTGGCTTGTTCTTTATTACTTATATATCAATTCATATGGTTATGGCTAAAGTTGTAATAACTACTAGTATACATTTTGCTGATAATTCTGCAGATTGTAGACTATTACCCAATGGTTTATTAAAGACAGGTGAAGAGAAAAGACAAAAAAATGCAGAGACAGGCAGACAGGGAGACAGACAGATGTAAAGATAATGTACAGATGTATAAAACTACAAGGAAGCAGATGGAGATAAGGCTTTAGAAAACATTAGTGAGCTTTAATTTAGAAACTGCATTCTATATCAGGCTCATATTTGTTTATTTATTGATTACTATTTGATAACCAGGCAGATTAGCTAACCTTTTGACCTCTTCAGACTTGATCTGAGCTCAAAGAACAGAATATACTGCAGTTTATCAAAAAGTACAACTTATAAAGATAAAGTAGTTTATTAGTAAGTGTAACTTATAATAATTGTTCAACTAGTTATCATCTCAGTATAATCATAATAAGACAGAAACTGCTGATACAAATATACATAAAATATAATAGTATTATTAAAATGTTAGCAGCATAATTCAGAGTTATGTTCTTACAGTGGCAGTTTCAGCTTTAGAGGTGGTCAGCAACTTTGTTTTATTAAACTGAATATTGGTGTACTTAACTGAAATGTGGCTCTATTAGTCACCAATAGCTAGTTAGTATTCTGAAGTAATTTGCAATGGTGCAGCAAGGAGGGGGTATCTGACAAAAGAATGGATCTGCAGCTTTTGTTCTTAGCAATCTATATTCCAAGGGAAATGTGGATAACAATGAACCCTCCCACCCTAAAGATGCATTTCATTGTATTAGTCTGCTTATCCTCACATAAAGAGAATGACAATGGATTTAGAATCATGCTACTTTTCGCATGGCTATGTCATTCACCACAAATCATCTATCATATCTATCATATCCATATCTATCAATCTATTCAGTTTCACTTAACTTACCAATGCCATTATAGACCCAATAAAAACAACCCCCCAGGCCCCACTCTTGACTGGATCATAGTCTCCCACCCAAATAAAATCTCAAACACAGGCATCTTATCAGACTCCATTAGTGATCACTTATCATCTTTTATCCATCGAGCAACCCCCTCCACTCCTCACCTACACCAATATATCCATACATGGAACCTTACAAACTTTAAACCCACAAATTTCTCTAATTCTCTCAAACTAACAAACCGGGACAATCTAAAAACTCTTCCTCTAGATAACGCCATAGACTTCTTTAACTCAACCTTCTTAGATACCCTGAACTCCCAAGCCCCACCAAGAACAAAATGAATGAAACCCAACTCTGTCCCATGGCTAACTAAAGATACTAAAACACTTATGCAACAAAGATACAAGACCTGGAAACTTTAACTTCACAATAAGCACCCTGACACCCTTCTTAAATATAAGCAAATCCGCAACCTAGCCAAAAAACAAATTATAAAAGATAAAAAATCATACTATATTAAACTCCAGTCTAATCACGCCAAAAATCCCAAACAGTTCTGGAACTCCATCACCTCTCTTCTGAACCCAAGTACCAAAATAATCCTTGCCCTGACACCAATAAATCTGACCTAGAAATAGCCACTCTATTCAACTCCTTCTTTACCAACTCTATAGCAGAACTCACCAAGACCTTCCTAAACTACAACCCCTCCCCTCAACTCAAACCCTTTTCCCTAGCCTCTACCCAACCTTCCATCCCTAACACTCCTCCCATATTTCATCTCAAACCCATCTCTACCTCATACATAAAAAAACTTCTCTCTAAACTTAGGCCATGCTCCAATGCCCCTGACACTTTCCCCTCACTCTTTCTAAAACTTGCAGCAGACGGAATCGCCAACCCCATTAACATTCTCATCAATAGATCCATACAGGAATTTTATGTCCCCAAACTGTGGTGTGCTACCTTTATCCTACCCCTCCACAAAGGAGGCAAAATTAATAACATCTCAAACTTCTGACCCACAGCCATTCTCTCCCCAATTTCAAAAATTCTTGAAAAAGGCATCCACCTCCAGCTCATGCCTTTCCTTACCAGTAACCAACTCATCACCCCAATACAGCACAGTTTCCGTCTTGGCCATAGCACAATAACTGTTTTTTTCTCTTTCCTAGACATAGTTAACCACACCCGTGATTCTGGAAAAAATTGTATCCGCAGTCCTTCAAGACCTCTCTAAGGCTTTTGACACAGTCTCCCATACCCATCTCCTGAACCACCTTTCTAAGCTTAATCTCTGTCAGAACACCCTAACCTGGTTCAAAATCTACCTGACTGACAGATCTCAGGCCTTGAAATGGGGAACTGGCACTTCAGCCTTCCTACCTACCCCAACCAGGGTACCCCGTGGATCCATTCTTGGTCCGATGCTCTTTAATATATGTATTAATGACTTCCATGCAGCCATTCCTAACACTAAGATAGTACCATATGCGGATGACTCAGCTTTAGTCTGCTCCGCCTTTAACCTCCCCGAGCTCCAAACAAAAACTCAAACTGCCTTCTCAACTGCTGAGAGCAGGATGCTTCAAAACCACCTCTCTCTCTGAATGCCAACAAATCCAAAATTCTACTATTCTCTCCCTCAAAATCCCTCCCTCTGAACAAAAACTCTTTCCAAATTATCAGCCTTGCAAACTCCACCATAGAAGTTGTTCCTTTTGCTAAACTTCTTAGGGTTACTATAGATGAACACCTAAAATTCGATACTCATATTCAGCAAAATATTAAGACAACACATCAAAAACTTGGCATGCTGTACAGAAACTCCCACTTTCTCTCTCCTTCTACAAGGCAAACCCTCACCACTACCTACGTACTACAGTCACTATTGTACGGTGCTCCCCTACTAACCAACCTATCTTCCTCGATCTCTTCCAAACTGGAAATCTGTTTCAACAAAATCTCAAAATTTGCCACTAAATCCAAATACTCCTCCTTCCACTGTACCTCTCTCCACCTGCTAAATTGGTTAGAACTTCCAAACTACTTTGACTACCTCCAACTCACTACAGCCCACAAGCTAATATTTAAACCAACTAAATGCCCAGCACTAACTAACATCTTACCATCATACACCCCTCACAGAAATCTAAGATCTGCCCACCAAAATCTAATTAATGTACAAAAACCAAACTGCCCTGCTGGTCATCTACCCCTATCCTTTTCCTTAACCAAAAAATGGAATTCTTTCCCTCCTTCTCTATGACTTTCTGAAAGCCTTGAACACTTTAAAACCCAGCTCCATTCCTACCGCTCCTATAATTGGAAATGCAACTGCACTCTCCCTAACTAACCTGCTAGTAACTCTATTATAAGTAACTCTACTCCATACTGATTTCCTAAACAACTGCCTCACTCTGAATATAATGTAATCTAACATCTATATCTTGAATATATATATTGTAAATAGCTTACTATCTGTCTTTTACTCTCCCCTTTCTGGGAATGATTCTCATTACTGCCATCATACACCTTTAGATGCTATTTAAACAACAACTTGTCCCTAGCTTAAAATGTAATGTATGTTCTCCAACTTTTTCTATTATACAACTGCCTCTCTCTAAATACATCAATATCATGAAAATATTCATTGTAAATAATGTACTTTCCACCTTTTATTCACCTCTTTTCTGGGAAGAATTTTTCTTTACTGCCATCGTACAAATTTTAGTTGCTTTATAACCATTTTTAGATGTTTTATAACCACTGTACAACTTGTCTCTAATCTAGTATGTAATGTATATTCTTCAATTTCTGCTATTATACTTTGTTTAGTTTTACTATGCAATATGAAGCTTTTCTCCCCAGGCTTCCACTGAAAACAGGCTCCTGGAGCCCAGTGGACCTCCCCGGTCATCAAACTGGAAGTAAATAAATAAAATAAATAAATAAATAAATCTCTTCCAAACAATTTTGCTCAGTGATCTCTCAGTATAACACATACTCTTCCATTAATACTTGTTTCTCATTTCTACAGGAGTGAAGTATACAGCTGTAAGAAATGCTTATACTTCAGTCAACTATTTTCTTTTTGAAATGTTAAGTGCTATGAATTTGAAAAGACTATGTTCACTTTATGGTCACTGAAGACAATATAAGTCCATTGAACAGAGAAATAATTCTTAAAAGAAGATTTATATGTACAGAGTAGAGTTACTAAAACAGCAGTGTAGATATGCCCTAAAGTAGGAGTGCTGTTGCTGTTGGAGTTTGGTGACATATGGGGTAGTCAATGTGTGTGTGTGTGTGTGTGTGTGTGTGTGTGTGTGTGTGTGTGTGTGTGTGTGTGTGTGTGTGTGTGTGTGTGTGTGTGTGTGTGTGTGTGCGTGTGTGTTTGTATATCTATATCTATATGATAACTGTTCCCCAAATGCCAAGGAGAGTCTTCTAAAAATGTAGGAAACTGTAGGTTCTTTAAATAAGTGCTTCCTTGAAAGCAATAACTTTAACTGTGAAAAACAGCACATAATAATGCATTGCATCCTGATGTCTGTAACAAAATACATGTCACTGATTAGCTCTCAAGATTAGCAAACCAAAGTCATATGTATTATAACTACATCAATCAATGCTTGCAGTTATCATAGAGGATTAAAGGTATGAACTTTTGTGTTGCTTTATGGTGAAAGGAGTTCTATTCCCTCAGCCTTCAGTTACCTAACTTTGTGACTCTAAACAAATGACTTAATTAGACAGTGCTTCTGGGCCGAGTCTGAAAATGATCCTAGTGGCTTAGTGCTCTCATATTGTTTGCAAATAAATGCTCATAAATTATGACACAGCATACCAACAAAACTAAAGGTAAGTCAGAGTTTTGGTAGTATTCAATTCACATCTGTGGTTAGGGGCTTTACTGTCAGAAGGGGAAGCAGAATAGTATTACATGTCCCGACTCTTCAGCACAGTGCTGTGGAATGTTTCAATGCCAGTGTGGTAATGAGTCATCATACTGTAGCCTTTACTTCCCCTGTGGTTTTCCAAGTCAAAATAAGAATGGAAATAAATAGTTTCATGCTCTTTTCACAGATGAAATATTTTCTGAATGCCTAAGCAAATAATCTTCACATTAATCATATTTGTGAAAGCGCTTCAAACTGGGCATGCTGCTATGCAAAACAGCTGCAAATGTGCACAAAAGGTCATTTCAGTAGCAGTCTGTTCTTATTTGTAAAACACAGAATGATGTAATCTATAGGGAGGGGTACATGATGTATTTTTTCTCTGCGTTGTTATTAGGAGAGTGGAGAGTAGAGAGGAGTATTTGGGTAAGATGTAAAGAGACAGAATACTTTTGAACAGAATCAAGATTAATTGAACTGATGTACTCGAAATGAACAGGAAGAGCAATACTATACTATACACCTAGTAGTAAAGCTGGAAAAATATTAAAACAGAGCTCACAACTCCATACAAGGAAATAATATAGTTCTGCTAGGAGAGAGAGAGGGAGAGACAGAGACAAAGGGAGAAAAAGATGGCAAGAGAGAGAGAGAGCAAAAGTTTAATCCCAAAAGAATGGGAGGGTAAACAGCACAATGAATTTACTATTTGACAGGAGTAAACATTATTGAAGTAAATACCATGAAGTATGTAGGTGAACTGAGCATGTTCTTTTATAAAGAGTAAAAGGCAAATGGTTGTGATGCCTACAGACTGATATTTCATCATACATCAAGCAGTTAGTGTTCTTTTTTTCAGTCTGGCCCAATTCTGACCATCAAGCCTCCCCCATGGCTGCCCTACTAATCTGTGCAAACTCCATAACAAGAACACTATAGCTTGTTTGTTCCTGTAAAGGCAAGGGTCCACCAACTGTACCAGCATCTGTTTAAACCATCAACGTGTTTTTCTTTTTAACTCACCTTTCTCTGCACATACCCTATCATGTCACTGGGATTGAGTTTGCATTGAGCTATGTAGGAGTAGTCCATTGATTTTGTGAGTGATATATTCCTGCAAATGCTCTACCTCCCTTGAGGCAATTATAACTACTGGATTTTTAGTCTCCACCAAGGGGCAGAAATGAAGAATGCATTTTTAGCATGCATCTTTCCACTCTCACTCAGAAAAAGTAAGGGAGGGGAGCTCATCCCCTTTATTTGTCTCCTGCCTTAGTTAGCTCTTGCACTGATTGGGTCACTAACTGGTCCCAGGTCATCCTGGCCATAGTACAAGGTTTCTATCCTCTTGTAGGAAAAAAGGATTGAGTTGCAAATTCACTGATCCAGATGAGCTTCTCAATGATGGAGGAAAATTAGGTGCAAGAAAAATAAAGTGAACTTTTTAAAATAAGTTTATTTATCAACATAGTGGGTTTGTGCAAACACGTCATGAAGCATTTACTACTGATATAGTAGGATGAAAAGATTAATGTATTTACTTAGGGCCTCAGTAGCCCAAAATAAACACTCAAATAGCCATTAAGAGATTTGGAAGGATGATGGTTAAGTACCTCATTGCACTGATGTACATGCAGCTTTTTGAGTCCTGGTGCTATGCAGTTGCTTTTCTAGTTTGTTCTTTTATCACAGCATCGCATGCTGCATTCATATATGTACATGCATATCCTCAGAGGACACTATAGAGGGTAGAACATGTCTATGGCATTTTAAAGAATCAGTGTAGACCATTGTTAAATACAGCACTGCACATACAGTGTACAACATGTCTCTGTAAACATGATTAATGCATTAATGTACAACAAAGTGTTACATGTCTCTCAAAGACAGCAAAAAACACTGCAGAACATGGCCTCCCATACTTCACTGTGCTGCTAGGTAGTTTTGCTGGGGTAGCAATGAATTTAATTTAATGACTGATTTTCCACAACTGAAAATATCAGTGCAGCCATTTTACTTATGTGCCTTGTGCTACATCTTGAGTTCACATACCCCAGTCAGCTATAAGACACTTGACCAAGCTGCTGAGCAAGATGAGTCCCTTCAACCTGCCACATTATTTGTACATAATCCATCCCAATGAAGCACATACCTTCTTAGAACATGTCTTTTGCTAGTAAGCATATGGATATCATCAGATGTTGTCTCTATGTAATACTGAAAATTCTAATAGAGAAACAAGATTTATTGGTATTCAGTATCCCTCTATGGGCATTATACTTCATAGTCTTACTAAAAGAAGTATTACAAAATGTTCTTTCAGTGCATTGTGCTATGCAATAAGGATAACTTCCATAACACACTATGGAGTTACTATATAGCATGGCTTTGTTTAGAACTGCATATATTATGATCCTCTAAGAGAAGCAATGTCCAGTCTTTACCAAAAATGTCAGCACTGAGCTTTAGTATTGCACTGCATTTATAGGTCTGGATTATTATGCTGAGTGCATATTTTCATAAATTCTTTCTGTGTATGCAATCCCAAACCTGGCCTTCTGAAGGACCATGTTGAGCATGCAAGATTGATTTACTAGATCATAATATGGCCTAGTGTTGAAACTGATCATACCCATACATAACTTTGACAGATAAAAACATTGTACTCTTTTATACCACATTTAGAGTCAACAAATTTGCTACAGTCAGGTCTGTGATACACCGAGAGATCTTTCTTTTGTAAATGATTTTTGGACTTCTTGTTTTACACCAGCTCTTGTTCTCTGCTTCTTGGTAAAGATGTCACAATGGCATTTTACTGCTCAGTGTTTACCTGGGGCTACTTTATTGGTACTTCTTTTGCAATATTCATTATTTTATTGGATTCTTAGAGAAGTACACATATGACTGCATCAACCTGTTGCCATTGTGAAGGCATTTCATCTAACACTAAATACATATTCTTAGGATTATAGGAGGTCACTAGGCCAATGGCCCTAGAGCCTTTATAACCTTAGCTATTCATGCCTCTATTTTCCCACTCATCAATGCCCGTGGGCTAGAATGGCTTTGGTATATACCTGTGCCTATGGGCATCTACAAACTGCCTTTGTCCATAAGGGCCATAGGCGACATGCCAAGGGTGAATGTGCAGTTTCTCATCCATTGGGCCAAATAGCATTTGAATAGGCTTAGGGAAGAGCTTTTTTCATATGAATGGGAAGCCTGTTCCAGAGAAGGGTAATTTCTGAGACACATACCTGTACCTCCAACATGTTTTGTTTATGTCACAGATGAGGTTTAGATCATTAGATTGGGTAATTCTAATGCTGTTTGTTTTGTGAATGCGTAGCAGACTGCACTGGATATATTATTTACATTCTGTATTCTTTCAGTGAGGAACCTCTGTGGCTGCTCCAGTTGTTGCAAATGCCTGGTCAGGTGCATGTCGATGGGTGCATTGTACTTGATTTTTGATCTAATGAGGGCTGAGTATAGTGGAACTATGATCTTTGTAGATCTGGATGCCATGCTGTTGCTTACAAGTTGTACCACGGAGAAGGATTTTCTCACTACCATGGACACATTGTGATCAAACTTCAGATTATTGTCAAGCTAAGCTCCCAAGTCTCTTACCACTGGTCTACTCTTAGGGAAATGTTATTAATGTTGTAACATGCAGGGGTGGTCATCTTCCCAAAGGGTGAAATTATGCATTTTCTTTACATTTAGTTTTAGGGCATAGTTCTGGCACAAGTTGTTTGCTTGTGTCAGAACCTCTTGGAGGATACCTACATATTTGGAGGATTCAATGATTGCACTCAGCTTGCAGCCATCAGCATATTTGGTCAGTCAAAGGACCTCTACATTTGCCTTGACTTCAGAGAAGTATATTCCAAATATAAGCGGTCTCAGTACTAAGTCCTGTGGGACAGCACTAGTAACAGGCCTCTTGGGGAGGTGGACTCCCCCAACCTAATTTCATGAGTCCAGTATCTGAACCTTTTGGATATCCATCAGGTGACATAGTGTTTCATGCCTGCATTTGTGAATTTGTCTATAATATTCAAGTGAGGTATTGTGTCATATGCTTTTGCCAGGTCAAAGTAGGCAGTATGCACCATTTTTCCCTCATCCATTACTCTAATAACTTTCTTGAAGAATTCTGCCAAAACTGCAATATTATTGACATTAACTCTATGCAATGTATACACTTCAAATAAATTGGAGTACTTGAATATAATGACAATATTATAGCAGCAGTATAACCAATAGGAGGCTACACTGTTTTTCACCCACTTAAATACTCTGTGGCAATGCCTGGGCCACCTGGTATACAGTTCACTTCTGCATTAATGACAACTAACTCTGACAAAATATTTAGTTTTGCAGCTTGACCTTCACCAGTGCATCAGCCTTGTAGTAACAATTTTATCCTGTAGCACTATCATGAAATACAAATTACTTCTGTGTGGGTCAATGTCTTAATCTGCTGACGCGAGAGAAAATGATGATGCTGATATTAACTCCCTGTGTATTACTCATTAAGTTTTTCTGACTGCAGATGTAAACACCTTGTCTAAAAAGTAGAAAAATAGGACTTTTATACATATATAATTCACATTGCTGTTAAGATGAACTGCATCTATGGTAATTCTGAAACTAATAATCTGCCCAAAAATGCAAAGTGGACCTAGCTGGATGAACTCAAAGAAACACATAAAACTGTATAAAATCATTTATAAACCTCCATATAAGGACTCATTACTTGAGCAAAGAAGCTGAAGGATATATAATGTCAAAACATCTGGTTGTCTTGAAATTATGAACTATTCTAAGTAAGAGCATTTCCAGTTCTGAGACAGACATAAGAATGACTTATGTGCATAAAATACTGCTTACCAGAATCAGTTTACCTTAAACAGTATGATCTTTCCATGATAGCTTATTGTTTTTTTCAGATATTCAGAGCTCATTGATTCAGTGTGTCTTGTGCCTCCATCTATACTAGCATTTTTATGCTGCTCTGGGAAGAGCAGTATTCATTGAATTTGAATTTTATGGATCCTACACTGACATAAAAAGGTTCCATGATAATATTGTTTGTGATTTGGACTAGTAGTGAAGATAGGTTATTGCATTTTATCGATTATTTGCAAAGTACAACTGGTTTCTTAAAATTCACCTTTGCTTATGTTAAAATTGAGATGAATTAACTAGATGTTATGTTAAGGAAAGGCTTTGTGAATCGGTACTTTCTAGTAAATATTTACAATAAGCCCACTTTCTCCAAAAATTATTTATACTATAGAAGTTGTCATCCTGGAAAACAAATATGTAGTCTTACAAAAGGGCAGATGGTCAAACTGTTGTAAGATGGGTTGCCAACTGGCTCACAAACTGGACACACACTATCAAAGAGGGGGACTCCACATCAACCAGCAGACCTGTCACCAATGGGGTCCACAGGGGGCAGTGCTGGGCCCCCTACTGTTTGGTATATACTTCTCAGAAGTTTAGATCAAAACTAAAGTCTTGTGGCTGACCAAGTTTGCGGATGACGGCAAACTGGGTGCAATTATTGAATACCCAAATGATGTCAGTATACTCCAGAAGGGTCTTGCTCAGACCAACAATTGGTGTCCTAGTCATGTCTAAAACAGAATGCAAAGAAATGCATCATCATTCCCTTTGGCACAAACAATGTCCCTTCACACTATCAGTTCAACAATAATACTGTAAGTACCCATGAAGTGGTAAGGGATCTGGATTCACAAGTTGACTGCAAGTTTAACTTCAACCACCATGTGTCTACTGTAGTAAGAAAGGCTTTCTACATAGCATTCTTGATAAGGAAAGGCATTCCCTTGAGTGCAAAAGAAGTTATAACCCCTCTTTACTTGGCACTAATCCATCCCATAATTGAGTATAATGCCAGTTTGGCATGTACTGTACAAAGCACCTGCAGCAATTGGAGGGACCTCAGAGGTTTCCAGCAAAGAAGATCAAGGGACTCTGCCTTATACAGACCAATTAAAGTCCATGTCACTATACTCTGTATAGTATGGACTTCTTAGGGGAGACTTATGCCTGGCTTACAGAGCAGTCTCAGACCCAATCCTAATAAACTTGCTGCACATCTGTAAATTAAACAGGACTAGAGCTACCCAATCCAGGGACCTAAATATGGTCTGCATCTTAAATAGCACATGCTGGAGGGACAGATTTGTCTCCCAGTGACTGTTGTATCTTTGCAAAAGGCTACCAGTTCATGTGAAACAGAGTACCTCTTTGACACTGTTCAAGAGGAACCTGGATGAGTGGATAGGGCACCATAAATTCTTCTCAGGAATAGCACCCAAAACCCTGGTGGACATGGACAATCATTATTAAATGCAATCTTGGGTATTGACTAGCATTTGTATGGTATTACATTGGGATGAAATAGCTAGACTTGGACTGACTTCCTGATCGATAGCCTAGTAGTCTCCTATGATCCTACCAGCAAGAACTATTTCTTTAGATTCTAACCAGTAGAAAAAAAATGTAACTTATTGACATGTTTAAGTACAGATGCTACGCAAAAGGATCCTGTACGAAGTAAGTGTTGAGATCTGGAGAGGGAAGAAGGATAAATTCCCACCTCTTTTTTGAAAAGGACTCATTAAGAACATTCTGGCTACTACTAACAGTAAAGATTATGAAAGATCTATAGTTTTAATGTTGACAGTAACTTCATGCAGTCACTTTTAAGAAGGAATTGAAAAGTGTTTGAAAGTTTTAGAGATATTAGAAGCATTTTAGGGGAGAATCCCAAGTTTGCGTTCAGTAGACATCAACATATAAAGAGAAGATGAGATAAAATATGTAGTCAAATTCTAATAGTAGAGTTCTTAATGTAAATAACTGGGACCAGGAAATGTAGGACCTGCACACAGTGTAATAACATTTATGATGGTAGTAGTTTAAAATTAAAAAAATATGAGCATATGTTTGAGTTTAAAAAAGGTATCATTGCAGGATGATATTGGGTAATTTGTGTAGCATTTTGTGACCTCTGCCAATCATTTTATGTGAGAAAAACAGAGGGACACCTTAGGAAAAGGATATATGAAGACTTGTATGAGATTAGGAAAAGAAAATAAATTAAGCACACATTGAAGTGTCAGGAGCTCAAGAAATTTTATTTTTGTGTTACTGAACAAGCACCGTATAACCCAAGGGCAGGGCAATGGGAGTGTAAGACTGATATCTTTCAAGGAACCTAAGGACCTCTCCTTTTTACTTTGTTTAAATAAAGACGTTATTGTGTGGTACCCGGTATAGTGTTTTCTCTCATAACCTAAGGACATCACCAACCTGCTAGTGGACAGGTTTGGCAACCCCCCCCCCCATTTGTACCAGTCATACCCCATAACATACCTGTCACCAGTCCTCTGGCTAGTATCTCCAGAGAACAGATCATAGCCAAATACTCCAAGGTCAACAACACAACCTCTAAGGGACTGGACAACATCCCAGGCTGCTTATTAAATGGTCTAAAATAGGAGTTAATGGAACCAGTGAGCACGCTCTTCAATCTCATTCTAAGCATTGTTTTTGTCCCAGCTGAGTGGAAAACGGCAACTATAATCCCCTTGCACAAAGGGGGTCCCTCAACTGACCCTGGGAACAATAGACTCATAAGCCTAATCAGCCTTATCTGCAAGGCTATGGAGGTAATCATCATGGACCTTATCAACAAAGATATAGGTGAGATTCAAACTCTTGACCCGACCTAATTTGGTTTCATTAAGGCCGACCTTACCTGCTAAACCTGGTGGACTTTTTCAAGAATGTCACCAAGGCCCTGGATGAAGGCAAAAAAATTTACACAGCCTATCTCAACCTAGCCAAGTCCTTTGACACAATCCCTCATGCAGGCATCATTGAGAAACTCACCCGGCTTGAGATTAACCCTTACATTACTAGATGGGTTGCCAACTGGTTCACAAACAGAGCACATGCAGTCACAATTGGGGATGTGACCTCTACTAGCAGACCTGTTACCAGTGGTGTTCTACAAGGATCTGTGCTAGGGCCCCCTAATGTTTAGTATCTATTTTTTTAAAAGTCCAGGTGAAAATAGATGGTCTATGGTTTACCGAGTTCACTGATGACTGCAAACTGGGTGCAATCATCAAATCCCCCAAAGATGTCAACATACTATAAAATGGGCTTACACAGACAAATGACTGGTATCAAAGACACAAACTTAAACTAAATGCAAAAATAATGCATTATCATCTCCTTCGGCAAAGGAGAAACCCCTGCTAATTGCAACATTAATAATACCTCACTAAGTTCAAGCCCAGTGATGTGAGATTTAGGAATGAAGGTTGATAGCAGCCTTAATTTTGATCATCAAGTGTCCACAGTAGTAAGGAAGGCCTTCTACATTGCACACCTCATAAGGATATAGCATCCAAAGCAAAGGAGATTATAACTCCCCTGTACTCGGCTCTCATCAGATCAATAACATGCTCCCTTCTGTATGTACCTCACCAGACATCTGTAGCATCAAGAGAAACCTCAGAGGTTTTTCACCAAGAAAATTCACGGCCTACAACACATGACTTACATGGACAGACTGAAGGCCTTATCACTTTACTCAGTAACATATAGACTGCTTAGAGGTGACTTGTGCCTGGCCTGCAGAGAAGTCTCACCCTCTGTCTTGATGAAGCTGCTACATGTCTGCAAATCCAATGGGACAAGTTTCACTTGCTCTAGGGATCTTAACCTAGCCTACAATATTAACAGGACCTGCTGGAAAGACAGATATGTCTCCCAGAGGTTGCCACTCCTATGGAAAAAATCTCCCAGTTCATGTAAAACAGAAATCCTCAATTACCTTATTTAAGTGTGGTCTGGAAAATTGGATCGGAAACCATAAATTTACACTGGGGATTTTACCTATATCCTCACCGTACTCTTTATTATTGAAACATAATTTTAAATTACATGTTTTTAACAATATGTGTTGATTTTATGTTACTATTGATGCATTTATTCTGTTTTTTAATTCATACTCACTTCTACTTTTATTTATACTTAAAGTTTAGTATGAACTGATCTCTAAGAGATGAACTTTTATAATGACATGAATGAGTATTAAGTGTCTAGAATTAATTTTGCACTAGTTCTGATGAAGTGTTGTTGGAGGATGAAAGTACTTAACAGGTACAGTTAATAAAGTTTTTTGTTTTGAATATATTCTTCTTGTAGACATAGTTCTTGTAACAGATAATAGTGCCTGCACTACTTCTATATTCATAATGTGGCAGAACGTATTCTAAGAACTAAACCAACATGGAAATGCAGAATATGGTTGCCACCTTTTCAAATGCCCAAAGTGTGAATTTTTTTGTTGAAATGTGAGATTTTGCAGGACAAAACATACCCACAGCCAGTGCAAAGGACCAGAACTTCCCTTTTTTGCCAAAATGAAAGCTTATTTTTGTTGCACTTGACTTACTTATGCTATTTTATATAATATTTATGTGTTCTAGATAGAAAATAACTGTTTTATGGAAATATTAAAGAAAACTTAATAAATATATATTTGTCTTAAAATCTCAGGACATTTGCCATTTTTTAGGTTTTCTTGCAGGACACAATTGCCCAAAGTGGGACTGTCCCTCGCAAAGAGGGACAGGTGGTATACCTAATGCAGAAAGGAGATTTTACTAATACAGATGACTGGAAGTAGGGGTATAGAAAATAGACTAGAGAGGGCTGTAAGTTATTGGAGAAAAGGTATTAGAAGTATGAAGAGAAGGATAATAGTTGGAATGAAACAAAGCAGAAGTTTGGACTGCAGGTAAAAGACTGCCTTTCCCACCAGAGAATGAATACAGAGTATAGCCTAAAAAGAAAATTATATCAGAGTTATACGTGAAAGGCCATACATTTTTAGTTGTCTAAAACAGAATCTTCTGATAAAAAGAAATGAGTGTTGAGACATACAATAGATTGCATGATAACTGTATGAATCAATCAGAAGAGGTTAAAAAATATTGTGAAGAAAGACTGAAAAATGCAGCTTACAAAAGAAGGAAGAGGACATCTGTATGGCTCCCAAGTAAGCAGTAAAGTCCAGATGATTTCAAATTGTTTGGATAAAGGTGTTTGCATTAAGTACATTTATACTACAGCATACTTCAGAGAATGTATTTCTTAAGTAGATAGCAATTGCTGAATGTATGAAGAGAAAAAGAGATAATTAGAAATGTTTTTTTGGGGAAGGCAATGACTTGATAGATTACAAAAAAAAAATCCGTGCAATACTTTTGTCAGAAATGTTGTGAGAGAAAGTTGTTGTTACTATAGAAATGATTATTTTGAGATGGGTTTCAGGTTTTGAATTGATTAGTTATATCCAGAATCCCATGATTTAATGCTAGTGCTACCAGAAAAGCAATTACTGATGAAGTGTTGTTGGAGGATGAAAGTACTTAACAGGTACAGTTAATAAAGTTAATATAAACTAACCATAAATTAATTATTTAATGTTCTAAAGAAGATAAAAGAACTGGAAATGAGATATTTAGAACATCAACAAGCATATTATATAGACATAAATGGTGTTTATGGCAACAATATGTGCAGAATAATGTTCAGAAAGAGGAGAGAAATTTAAGTGAAGGCAGGACTTCTGCAATTATGCAACAGAGTGAATGGTATTTCCCAAAAAGGAAAACATACATGTATAATTCATGAAGTTAATGAAAATGGTTAAATGATTCATTTTCTACAACTCTATGCGTATCTGTTTTATTGCTCAGTGTGTGAAGTTCATAAAAGTATTAAAAAATATGAAGTATATGTTACATGCACTAAATTTGTTATACACTTGGTATGGTAATAAAAAAAGTGCTTTAGGTATTTTACAGGTCCAGGTTTTCCTGCACACAATTCCTTAAATAAAATGTCTTTCTTGGATCTAATAATTATAAAAATAATATGTACCTTCTCCATTCAGTCTACTGTCAACAGAAGAATAGTGCTCTCTGAATTTGTCACTAGTATGGTCACATACATAAACTTTAGGTGTAACTCAGAAAGGTAAGGTGAGGGTAGAGCCTATTGGAACCCTTTATGACAAACATTTCAGATTCAAAGACAGTCATACTCAGTGACATTCCTTGAATAAGTGGAATACCATTGAGGGTTGTCTCTATGAACCACTACAGATGCAAAGGAGGCATTCTGGGAGCTAACCTATGCCAGTTAGCATTGTGCTTCCCCCAGATACACCTGCAGTAAGTTATGTTGGCAAGCCATGTTCATGAGCATGGCTAATATTTACATTCACCAATTACTTCCAATGGATGAGATCACATTAAAGGTAAGTGCTGGTGAGTTTAATAGCAATATAGTGGTGGGGGTGTGTGTATGTGAATATGGGTGTGCCTGCTTGTGTGGGTGCATGCAAAGGGATAATTGGCCTCAGATGCACATGAGTGTGTGTGTGTGTGTGTGTGTGTGTGTGTGTGTGTGTGTGTGTGTGTGTGTGTGTGTGTGTGTGTGTGTGTGTGTGTGTGTGTGTGTGTGTGTGTGTGTGTGTGTGTGTGTGTGTGTGTGTGTATGTACCCTCAGTACACAATCAAGCTCCTTAGCAGAGTGCTAGTCCTCTGTATTGCCACTTAACACCAGATACACTGTTAACATATTACCTTAACTCTTTGAAAAACAAGAGTTAAAGTAAAAGAGGCAAGTTTCAAACCCTATATTAATCGCACAGAAGGCAATTTGTTAAGCCGGATTCTTAATTCTCTACACTAAGTGTGGAGGATTTGAGTTGCACTCTTTTTTACAGTACGAGGATTATGAAACCCTATCTGACATTATTCACTGACTACAATGGCCCATTAGTTATGAAGAGCAGAGCACTTATAAGAGGCAACATAAAGAGCATTCTAGTTTTAAAGTATCCCTTGTACTCACTTAAAAAGTCATTAGAGAAACTCATCTGTTATAATGATACACTATACAAACTACTAGACATATGAATCTCTGATGTCTGGTATAACTGGTTTAGAATTAATGGAGAAGCACCTTTGCAAACACGATACATAGGCCTACCAAAATGCTTACGACAGGAAAGTACTGATCTACACTTAATGTGTCAATAATGAGGTTTTCCATCATTGCAACTAATATGCCACTGAATTCCATTTTTGTCTTTCATGGAAGGAGTCCCTTTTGGCAACAACTCTTACCTCTAACAGCACTGTTCTTTCTTAATCCCTGAGTATAACATTCCTTAAACTCTACAGTGAGTGTTAGTTCTAATGTTATTGGTTCAGTCGTTAACCTTTGATAGCACTGGTTTTACTCATGGTTTGCCATATCTTAGAAGTCATACAATCATAAGAAAACTTTTTCTTGGGGGTTCCTTTAGGGTAGGTAGTGTAATATTCATTATTTCTAACTCTGGGCCTCCAAAGAGATCTTATATGAGTTTCCCAAAAATTATAAAACAACTGTATAAAACAATTATATACATAATTGTTGAATCAGTTGTTCAATGCACCCTTGAATATCTCAAGGATTCCAGTCTTTCTAATATCAGATGGTAAACTGTTCCAACGCTTAACAATTCTTCCATGAAATGATCTCTCCATTAAAACTAGATTTATAGACTGAATTATTTACTTTAAGCAATTATTTTAAGTTTTCAGTGAGTGCATCTTAAATTCAGTTCCTAATACAGTATACAATAACATCCTCATTAACCAATCTATAATTAAAAAAACACAACAACATCCTGGCTAGTATGCTTTTATATAACTTAGATGTTTAACCTAATCAATTTGCCTAGTATAATATCCTTTATTATTTATAATCTGCAGTATTGAGAATGGTTATAGTCACTGATAGGTCTTACTGATGCCTTATAAATTGGGAGTATAACTCCTTTGTCTCTATTAAATACATCTCTTAAGATGTGCTTTATAATTATACAGCACTTCCTGGCTATAATTTGTACATTTTCTCCATATGTGAGCCCACTGTCTGCAATTATTCCAAAATTCTTTATTTTTTCTTCACCATAAGGTTTGGCATTATTAATAAAATGGGGGAAACATGGATTTTTTTTTGTCTGTTTATTAACTAAATTATTTGTCATCCCACTCTTAGTGTCTTCTGTGAATTTTCTACTCTAAATCCCTTTAGTCACTGAGAAATTGGACACGAATATTGTAAACAGTATTGGGCCAGTAATAGTGGACTCTTGTGGTAATCTAACAGGGAATGGAGTATTTCTAGATGTGTCTTCATCAAGTTTCACTTTAAAAGTTCTTTTAGTTAGGTTTGTTTACCTACTTTATAATGATCCCATTGAAATAATTGTATGTTTTACTTTAATAATTTCACTATGTAGAAATTAGTAAAATGTTTTTGTAAAATGCAGATACATACATAAATACATAAAAATATTTCAAGCATGGGCATTAATGCCCTTCTAGCTTGTCAATATGCCAAAACACTTGTGCCCATAATAAGTGTCCAGGCTGTTCTTAAAAATATCTAAACTAGTACTTGCTTTAATGTAATTTGGTAGTCTGTTCCAAGCATCAGCTACTTTGTCGGAAAACCAATTAGTACAATTCTCATTCCTATAGAATCTCCTACATAGGTTATCTGATGATTCTCTAGTACTTTTTGATAACCCCAACCATTCCAAGAGGTAGTTGTCACTAAATGTCCTCTATACCTAAATAAGATTTCCTCTTAGATATATGTAAGAGACACTGTACAAGTTCAGATATTTTAGTCTTTCATAATAACTTAACATTTCACATCCATGGATACCCTTGGTATATTTCCATTGTACTTTTTCCAGTTTACTCATGCTTGTTTTCTTATAGGGTTTCCATATTGTCATTCCATACTCAAGTTTGTGTTTAATGTAACTAACAAACAATGACTTCATTATTTTTGATATCCTAGACTTTATAAATCTTTTTATACAACCTACAGTTTTATAACTATCATTAACCAATTGGATGATATGATTAGAAAAACTCATAGCTGGATCTACCCATATACCCAAGTCCTTAAGTGAGTCTACAATTTCAATCACTGTATGCTTTATTAAATATTCACCTTTCAATTTATGCTTACCAAATCTTATATGCTTAGTTTTTGATTTATTTATCAGCATATTATTTGTCTGTGCCCAAATGGTCAATTTAGTCAAGTTATTTTGCAGACATGCTTTATCTGTGACACGTAATCAGTTTACCCAATTATAGGACATCTGCATATAGACTGTAGAACACCTCAGATGAAAAATATAGGTCTGAAAGATAGAGTCTAAACAAGTAAAGGCCTAGGACAGAGCCCTGTGGGACACCCTGACTGTAATCAAGGAGACAGACTATATCCACTGCTAACCCCGTGTCCATAGCTTCCATATGTTTTGCTAGTCATATATCAGGTTTGGCAAGCAGAACTTTCCCTCACAGAAACCATGTTGATAAATTTGCAGGTGAGGTTAAAACTTCTACACCATTAATTTATATGTTGCTCTTTCAAAACAATGCAAGTCAAACTTACAGGAAGATCCTTGTCAGCAGCATTTATTATCCTACTTTAAATACAGGTACTACCAGTGCATATTTCTATACTTGGGAACACATTGTTTATTTAAAAATCCTTTGAAAGATTCAATGAAAGCAGTTTTCCACTATAGAAAAATACACCCATTTAATTTATTGGACCCTGCTACAGTATTTGATATAATCTTCTTTTCGGCTTCAAAAATCATGTTCAGAGTTATATTGGATCAATCATTATTACTCTCATTATAGACAATGCTTTCAACACTGTCATTCCTTGATATGTCTGAATTTCTCAGTAAAGATAGTAACCAGTTGTTCCTTGATGGTTATTATTATTTCATCCTCTACTACAGTAATTTTAAAATGGTCTTCTGTCCTACAATTCATTAAACATATAAATATTGTTTTATTGTCAGCAGTAGTAGAAGCTAGTGTCAGTTCAAAATATTTTCTTATGTTCCTTATCACCTTCCAAAAGTGCTCATTCATGCTTCTAAATATCTATCTTTTTTGTCATTACTAAGACACATTTTATACATTAGCCAAAACTTCTTTCTATACTTAAGTCAGTTTTTGGTATATTTTGTGATGGCTAAATGTTTTTTCATATGGCACATATGAAAAGCAATAAAAAAATATCATATAATAAACAAATGTGTCATCTAACACCCTTAAACTAATACTTTGTTGACGCACCTCTTGATTTGATTATAGCATTCAAGTCTTCTTGGGTACACACCTGCCATCAATTAAAGAGACTCTGATTAACCTCAAATAAAGTTCAGCTGTCCTAGTAGGTTTTCTTGACATTTACTCAGTTGCCTGCTACAGCAAAAGCCATGGTTCACAGAGAGCTTACAAAGCATCAAAGAGATCTCATTGTTGAAAGGTATCGGTCAGGAGAAGGGTACAAAAAATGTCCACATCATTGGATATACCATGGAACACAGTGAAGACAGTCATCAAAAAGTGGAGAAAATATGGGACAACAGTGATGTTGCAAAGAACTGAACGTCCCTCCAAAACTGATGAAAAGACAAAATGAAAACTGGCCAGGGAGGCTGCCAAAAGATCTACAGCAACACTGAAGGAACTACAGGAATTTCTGGCAAGTACTAGTTGTGTACTACATGAGACAACAATCTCCCATATTCTCCATATGTCTGGACTATGGGGTAGGGTTGCAAGACGGAAGCCTTTTCTTACACAGGAAAACATCCAGGCCAGGCTAAAATTTGCAAAACAATACATCAAGTCTCCCAAATGCATGTGAGAAAATGTGTTATGGTCTGATGAGACCAAGGCTGAATTTTTTGGCCACAATTTCAAAAGTTGTGGTTGGCACAAAAACAACACTTCGCATCACCAAAAGAACACCATCCCCACGGTCAAGCATGGTGGTGGCAGTATCATGCTTTGGGGTTGCTTTTCTTCAGCTGGAACTGGGGCTTTAGTCAAGGTGGAGGGAATTATGAACAGTTCCAAATGCCAGTTAATTTTGGCTCAAAACCTTCAGGTGTCTGCTAGAAAGCTGAAGATGAAAAGGAATTTTACCTTTCAGCACAACAATGATCCTACGCATACATCAAAATCAACAAAAGAATGGCTTCACCAGAAAAAAATTAAAGTTTTGGAATGGCCCAGCCAGAGCACAGACCTAAATCCAATACAAAATCTATGGGGTGACCTGAAGAGGGTTGTGTACAAGAGATGCCCTTGCAATCTGATGGATTTGGAGTGCTTTTGCAAGGAAGAGTGGATAAATATTGTCAAGTCAAAATGTGCCATACTGATGGACTCCTATCCAAAAATACTGAATGCTGTAATTAAATCAAAAGGTTCTTCAACAAAGTATTAGTATTAGTTTAAGGGTGTGCACACTTATGCAGCCATCATATTGTATGTTTTTGTATTTTTATATTTTTCCCCCTAATAGATTTCTTTGTTTTTCAATTTAATTGTACAGGTTATAGGTCACATTAAAGGTGTGGAAATTTCTGAAATGATTTACTGTGGTATCATTTTTTTATATCACAAAAACCTGGCATTTTAATAGGGTGTGTACACATTTTATATCCACTGTATATATACTGGCCGACAGATTCAGTGCCAACTTTATCCCTCTCTACCCCCCAAAGGACCAATCATAATACTAGTAGATTGCCAGGCACCCAGTATTACTGTTGCACAGGTTAAAACAGCACTATCCAAGTCCAAGAATACAGCTTCCATGGGAACTGACAATATTCCTGGCTGTGTTCTACATGAACTACAGAGTGAATTGGCACCTCACCTGTGTGCCCTGTTCAATCACAGCCTCACCTCAGGCTTTGTCCCTACCGAATGGTGCACTGCTACAGTCATCCCTCTCCACAAAAGAGGAGCGACTACAGACCCTGGGAACTATCATGCCATAAGCTTGACAAGTCTGATATGCAAAGCTATGGAACACATCATCATGGACCTAATAAACAAGGACATAGGGAATCTCCAAACTCTGGATCCCACACAGTTTGGTTTTGTGAAGGGTAGATGATGCCTGCTCAACTTGGTTGAATTCTTTGAGTCAGTCACCAGAGCTGTGGATGAAGGCAAGGTGGTTCATAAAGCCTACCTTGATCTTTCCAAGCTCTTTGATACCATTCCCCACTCAGGAATCATAGAAAAACTCAATAAGCTAGGCATCAACCCCTATATTACTGGGTGGGTTGCAGAGTGGCTCACAGATAGAACCCGCAGTGTGAAAATAGCTGACTCCAAGTCAGACTGCCGTCCAGTCATGAGTGGAGTCCCACAGGGATCCATCCTGGGTCCTCTTCTGTTTGATATCTACTTCTCAGAAGTCAAGGCCAACAGAAAGGGACTCTGGCTGACAAATTTCACAGATGATTGCAAGTTGGGAGCCATTATTAACTCCACAAGTGATGTTGACATCCTACAGAAAGGCCTCACTGAGACCAACGACTGGTGTCAGAACCACGTCCTTAAGCTAATGCCAAAAAATGTGTCATAATCCTCTTTCGGAAAAACCCAGTTCCCATTAACTACCACATCAATGGTAGTCCACTGAACACAGAAGGTTTTGTAAGAGATCTGGGAACACAGGTAGACAGCAACCTCTCTTTTGACCATCACATTGCCACTGTAGTCGGAAAGTCCTTCTATGTGGCACATCTCATTACTAAGGGTTTTGCATCCAGGAAGAAAGAGGTCATTGTCTCCCTCTACTCTTTCCTCATTAGGCCAATCATTGAGTAAGATGCCCCATTTAGCATGTACCTCTCTAGACACCTGCAACAACTGGAGAGGCCACAAAAGTACCTCACAAAGAGGATCCTTGGCCTTAAACACTTGTCCTATATGGACAGACTCAAAAAACTCCAACTACTCTCTGTCTCACACCACCTACTTTGAGGTGATCTCTGCTTGACTTACAAAGCCATGTCTGCCCCAGCTCTGTTAGAAATGCTACAGCTAAAGAAATCCCAATCCCTCCGCTCCACATGCTCCAGAGACCTCAACCTCATTACCACAATCAACAGAATGCGCTGGAGAGACAGGTTCCAAACCCAGAGACTGCCCATGCTATGGAATAGACTTCCCATGCATGTCAAGCAGCACACCTCACTGGCCCTCTTCAAGAGAAATCTTGATGAGTGGATGGGAAATAGAAAATTCATTCTGGGGATCACTTCAGTAGCTCTACTCGACAGAGGCATTGGGAACTAAGGACGGGCGGCATGATGCTAGGGTAATCCTATGGGGTAGGCTTGTAAAGGCTCCAGGGCCATTAGCCTAGTACACACCTATAAATCTATGAATCTAATATATATATATATATATATATATATATATATATATATATATATATATATATATATATACACAAGAGAGGGAGAGAGATAAATACTCTGTGTAACATACTTGGCAGTATTAGTCAGTACACATTACTCATTTGTCTCTCATGAATCCCATGTTGACTATCCATGACAGTCTTGCAATGATAATCATAATCTATTCTTGCTAAGTATTTACTTGCTATAAAAATTTAAATGTTAAAACTCATCAGTTCATGTTTTTATTACATGACATTTATTAAATATTCACAAATCTGCAACACTGATTGAAGAAGTTCATTTTACAGCATTATCATGACTCAGTTAACCAGTATATTCTCTCATTTCTTCATATTACACATACATGTAAAATGTAGGGTGGCCACTGTGGTGCAACGGTTAGCATTGCCACCTCACAGCAAGAGGTTTTGCAGTTTGATCCTTGGATGGGGTGTCTTCCCCATCCCCATTTTCTTTTCTTTCAAAGAAATCAGAGTGGGGGTTAGTGGAAGTAAGCACTTTTAAGCAGTAGTAAACGGGTTTGAGCGAGCGCTAAGTGTCACGCAAACCCGCTTACAACTGCTTAAAAGTGCCTTAGTCACTCTATGTCAGGGCCCTTGTTCTGCTGAGCATCAAAATAAAACACCTCTGTTAGTCTCGAGCCCCAGACCTTGGACACACTAGTCTGCATGAAGTACGACTAAGCCACAGCAGATATACAACTTGGTGCTGAAATACATATATAATGCATTACAATGAGTGAATGTAAAGGAAAAATAGTAAGGCCATAACACAAAGCTTGTTCTGTAGATTTTTACCAGCAATTGTTGTGGAATTGCATTACATGAGTGTGATATGAGAAGCAACCATTCTAGCAGCAAATAATGTTACAGAGGCACTTTACAACCCCCACACAGTATCATAGCAGGACAAACACTGACATATCTGATTAGGGCAGAGGCCATACTTCCTAACTGTGACTACCTGTCAGGGATGTCCCTGACTGTGAAACATATTTTAGCTGTGAACCTCTGAATCCCTCTGAAAAGTACTGACGTCAGTCAGAAAGGTGGGGTATTACACAATGAATACTGACATTAATAACAGTAGACACCGCTTGTACTTCATAAAAGTAGTACTAATCCATATGCACTGCTTCACTCAAGTCTACACTTACTGTCTCTATTATGTGTAAGGTGTACCTCACTTTTAACTACCTATACCTGACTCCATGTAAAGATGTATCTGGGTGTTTCATAGGCCTAGCAGAGGCACAAACACACAGGCATATCAGCTATTCTGCTGATACACACTCTGCAAATAGCTTTAGTAAGACTTCCGCAAGCATACCCTTATGTAGGAGTACAACACAGGAATACCAAAGGATGTAGCCATGTACTGGTAGCAACTGACTGTAACAATGCCATTATACCAGTGCTGAAAACACCTGTGAGTTGCACAGACAAACAATAACAGTGTAACATCTGGCTACCATCTGGATAGGTTCACAGTTGGGAACTATGCAGACAGACCACCTGCCTTGATAAACTAACAGGTACACACCAATCATTTAACTCCAGTAATGGCAGTTTGGGGGAGTAGTGCAAACACCTTTATAAACTTAGATGTGACAGAGTAAGACATGCATGATAGTCACATAATGTGTAGCTTAGCTTTGGCAACTGCTGCACCAGGCTAGTGTAGTAATGTAGCATTTGCAGCTATATATACTCCCTGTACTATTACTGTATGCACACATGTGACAACTGTCCATGTTGTAGCAAGGCCCAACAGGTCATCCGTGAGGTGCATGGACTTACAACAGTGTGGACCTTGTGTGTGTATGGCACACACATATGGAGAGATATTTATTTGTCCGATATATTAGCATCTGAACATGTGCATAGAGCAAGGGACATACTGTAACTGTTTGTGAAGGGTGGACATTTATATGTTGGTGCAGGTTGTTATGTGCATATTTATATGTAGGTTGTAGTGTGTGGCAAACAAGACAGCATACAGTGCTGGCATATGACATGTGGTGTTTAAACGCTGTGGTTATGATTTGTTAGCTTTTTAGTCTTCCAGACAGGGGGTCCTGCTAAAGATACATGGGCTGAGAATACCTTCCATGCATTCTGCACAAGACTGTGCAATATCATTACATAACTGTATCCCTCTCAACCTTTGCATAATTGATATTCCCACCATGAAAGGTGGACTGTATATGTGCCTATATGCATATCTATATGTACACCAATGGATGTTCATATGTACGCTCAAGCTCAATGTTGTAAATGTATTGCCATCCCTTTTGTTAAAAACCCTGTACCCATGAACTACCACATAGGTGGTAGTCTACTCAACACCAAAAGTGTGATAAGAGACTATGGGACACAGGTGGACAGTAGTGTCCCTTTTGATAATCACAGTGCCACACTGGTCATGTAAACTGTGTACCGTCCACATGTCATCAGAAAAGGTGTGTCATACATGGAAAAAGAGGTCAGTGTTTCACTCTACTCATCAGTCATAACACCCATCATAGAGTACAATGGCCCTGTTGGTATGTACCTCAGAAGACATCCACAGCAACTGTAGATGCCAGACATATACCTCACAAAGAGTATTACCAGACTCAAACAGATGCCCTATGCAGACTGTCTTACAAAACCACAGCTACACTATGTCGCATACCGCCTACCCAGAGGCAACCTCTGCCTAACATACAAAGCTATGCCAAACCCACAGGTGTTGGACATGCTCCATATAAACAGATGAAACTCCATACAAGCTACACACTGTACTGATCTAAACCTTGTAATGTCAAAAAGCAGAACATGCTGGAGTGGTACATTATCATCTAAGACACATACCATTCTCTGGAACTAACTACCTATCAATAGCAAACGAAAGTCCTCATTAGCAGTTGTCATGAATAATCATGATGACTGGATGTGAGATAGGAAAAACAACCTGGGAATCACCTCTGTGGCTCTGCATGACAGGGGCACATAAACCTACATTACATGGGTGTTGAAGGGCAGGGTACCATATGGCTAGGCTTCCATAAGCCCTACGGATAATAGCCTATTAACTACCTAGGACCCGATACACACACACATGTACTTGTTGCATTACGTGCTATGTGAGGTTGACTGGGTCTGATGGTGAATGTGCAGGCGAATGTGTCAAAGTTGTGTATATGTGTGATAGCCTAGTGGGAAACTGTGTATATCATGGTATGTAGTGTTGTAGCTCTGCTCCCAGCAAAAGATATGTATGCTATTGCTAGGCAGGAAAAGCAGTATGGCATATGGTGTGACGGAGTCCCATGGTGTTGACTGGAGTGTGCCATTGTAGGCTAAAGCAGTACATGTATGCTTATTGATTGTTAACACTAGTGAATACAAATCCCGTATGAACTGTAGTACTACCTGAAGCTGTAGGCCTAAACAGCACAGTATGGTGTATATCCACATTGCTTGGAAACACTGTTTTGTTTGTTACCTGTAGTCCTCACACATTACATACCTCAGGCATGAGGTTTTGTAGGTGCTGACACACAGTACTGTATGGTACACAGGTAAAACTCATCTGGGTTGCCATACGTTTGTGTCATGTAGGTATGTCTGATGTGTGTGTGGGTATGCCTGTAACATGGCCTCGGTGGCATGTGTGTCATAGGATATAAGTGCATATCTAGCAACATGTATAGTGTAGTACAGCAGTATGCTACCTATAGTGATGAATGTGCACATATGTTACTGAGGGGTTTGCTATCAATAATTAGCATGGTGTACTGGTAGTACTGTAACTGTACTTTACATTCATTTCAATGGATGACAAATGTCTACATGCATTAGCTTCATATACACCTTCTGTGGCTAGGTGGTGCATTGTGTCACATACAGTGTGCCATGTACTGTTGTATAGTCTTACATACTGGTTTCACTTTGTTGCTGTGCAGAACATGGTTTCGTATATAGTATGTGCCAGGCACTGTCAGGCAGTTGTGGGCTGAGCAGTGATATGTGGTATTAAAAGTGTGTATCTACTGACAGCCAATAGTTTGCTATATATGGCATTTCATTGATGTCTGTACTTTAGAATGTTAAGTGTGCCACATGACTTGCTCACAATTACTGTTTTATTGTCTTCCTGGGACATGTCTCACAACAGAAAACCTGCGTATTCCCCTTTGGAGGAGGAAGTCATCCTAGATGCCCTGATACAACATCACAACCTGCTGTTCTCCAGAACCAGCCAGGACCAGCATGGGCGCACTGCACTGTAGCAAGATGTTGTCTGTCGGGTGAATGATGTAGGCATGCATAAACAGACTTATGAGCAGGTACGCCATCACTGCAGTGATTTAATCAGACATGTCCGGCAGCATGCCTCCAATGACCACAGACAACAGCTTGCCACGGGTGGTGGTGCAGCAACACATCCACCACTCACCAGAGTGGAAGAGCTGCTCCTCAGCATGGTGGCTCCTGGCCAACCAGTACAACAGACATGTGTCATCATGGAGGCCGGAGTGACCCAGCATGTCGACTCAGAGCATACAGGTAACATGGCATATCTGTAGACTACTGTTAGCTCACTTGTTAGAACATGCATTTATCAGATGTGTACTGTGTATTCAGAAGATGTGGATTCTGGTGTCATGCAATACTGATAATTTGGAACATAATCTGTATGCCTGTGACTGTCACCTCATACTACTGTAAAATTGCAAACACACAGCAGCAATGCCATAGTTGTTGACATTGACAAACTGTCCCATATCCTCGTAGGTCCCTCGGGTGTGATAGCAAGACAGCAGACTCTGGTGAGTGTTCTACATTTAATATAGCATATAACATGTGCATGTCATAGGAGAGTTGTAGGGCATATACACATTTAAAACACCTACACATAATGCATGCTCTGCATGTTCTCTGTGGGACTATGCACATCCCAGTAACATGAGTATCTGCCTCAAACACATGCAATACACAGAGCATCCCAACCAATTGTGGTACACTGTAGTGGACATTGTATAGGCAGAGTCAATACACATGCACACAACATACACCACTTTGTCATATGCAGTAAGTGTTAATATGATACACATGGCATATGTAGACACCTGCTGTAAGGTCATACTCCAGTATCCCAAATGTCATCAACACAGCACACATACCATACCTGAGGGTAGAGGCCTATCATGGGGTGGTGTGACACGCATCAACACAAAACACATTAATGTTAGGCAATGCTCCCTATTGAGCACCTTACATACCCATGTAACAACTAGCTGTGAAATGATTAATGTAGCCAAAGTGGTACAGGTCAGGTATAGCAAAATAGTTGCCAGTGTGACATACATTAGTGGCCTTGAGTGACCATATGATGCTGCCTGATGATGGCTCATGGTACTACACTACATCCAGTTACAGTAACTACAGTACTACACATAGCATTCATTGCTATACACCTGACAGTTGTGTGCATCTGGCCATGGTATGTATACCTATGAGTGATGGTGCACAGGACATTGGAAAGCGTTTCAGACTTGCACAGCAATGTTGTGTCCATGTACACATTGTGTTCAAGGGTGAGGCCAATCATTGAACAACACACATGCATCAAAGACATGTATACTGTTATCAACAAGGACTCTCTCACTCGCACTGCATGCTGTTGAGCAAGACGCATCCTGCATGCTGACATGTGGGATAGGACTCTTTGGCTTGTGATACTGTACTCTACCATCAACCACTAATGAATATGTTCCATATTGCTGTTGGTGTGTGTGTGTGTGTGTGTGTGTGTGTGTGTGTGTGTGTGTGTGTGTGTGTGTGTGTGTGTGTGTGTGTCAACTTGACTGAGTAGTGTATTTGTGTGCATGTGTGCATGTGTGCATGTGTTCATGTGTTCATGTGTGCATGTGTTCATGTGTGCATGTGTGCATGTGTGCACGTGTGCTAACATCCTGTACAGATGGTAAATTGTGTTTCCTGTTTCCCTCTCACAGGTGCTGAGGTATTGTTGGGATGAGTGTAGCAGGGAACCTGAAGTCACTGCCACAAATAGTGGACATGATGATACATGTGTTGTGGCACAGGCAGGTTTGACAGGGTCTGTCATTGGTCTGCCAATCGACAGTACGCAGCTTTACACCCCATCTATGCGCACATACTTACTGCCAATACATCCCTCAACACCAATGGCCTTAGCTGAGGAACAGCATAGAGTAGGCATTGACCAGGATAGTGTGGTATCTATGGCACATGCAATCCCACACAGCAGCCATACCCAGACACCTGGAATGGTACCACATAGGCATATGTCCAGAGGTTCTCGTGGGAGCACTGCTGGTCATAATTCCCCTGGCAGACATGCCCCCACATGTCTCACAACCTCAGGTATGTTCTGGGCTTTAATGCAGGCACAGGCACATATGGAATGGTACACCAGGCAGGGACTAAGGGTGCAGGGGGCTCATAACACTGCTATCAATGACAGTATCCGTAACCTTGCCGGTGCCATCCGTAATTACACCGAGGTCATTGATAGACATTGGGGGGAGACACTAGAAGTCCTCCGCAATGTAATGTCCATACGCCAGGACAGTTCAGGATGGCTGAGATGTCGAAGTGGACGTATGCCAGCAACATCATCAGCTGGCAGTCATCGCAGAGGACACACAAGTCCCAGCCGCTCCTGTAGTGGCAGTACCAGCCCCAGCAATGTTGGGGCTGGGCTGTCAATAGACCATCCTAGACGACCATGTGCACGTGGCTCTGGCCAGTCCCAGCAGGGACATGGGTCCAGTCGACATCCCTCTGTCTCTGACGATAGTACCCAGTGTGGCTTAGTACCCGATACTGTCCATTTCACCCCTGCCAGGCACAGGTACTGTGTCTGTGGCCAGAGACAATGGTCTGTACAGCCTGGCAGGTACAGTCTGTGGCTGTCCCCCAACCTCCCGTATTTGGCAGCCACAAGGTGGAACTGTGTGCATGCAGACACACACACATAAACCAAACACCTAGGGCTAACACATACACGCACACATTACATCAACACTGACCCATACTGTACTGTTGTCCCTCACACACACACACACACACACACACACACACACACACACACACACACACACACACACACACACACACATACATGTCGATTGGATAGGTCATTGTCGGGCTCTGGCAAACCAATAACACACCCTGTGCATATGATGAAACTGTGCCACCTCCTGTCATCTGTGACATTGATGCAGGAACAGGCTAACATGGTGCTAATTGCACAGGGTGACCTAATAGCAGTGTAGCAATGTTAGCATGTTGCAAACAGTAAAGTGTGATGATATTCTTGTAGGTATCTCTGAGCAGGCATGATGCATTAAAGCTATCAATGTAGTATTGTTTAGAACAGTGTTAATTCCAAAATGGATTGTCCACCCATGTGCCACTTGGTTGATGTGTGTGGTACTGGCAGCATGTGTTGGTGAATGGACGGTACGTGTGTGATGTGTGCAGTACAGATTTGCAGGTGTACTTTTGTGAACATGGTGGAGGTGCACTGTCTGCATGTACGTGCATGGTGGGCACATGGGAAGGGTGACATGCCCTGTATTACAGTGTTAACACTTCATATTTCCTATTAGTGGCCAGTGTGCATTTTACTACACATATGTTACATCTTGGGTACACGTGTGCATGACATGGTTTGACACTGTGCTGTGGGTGATACTGTTAATATTGGTCATTGGTATGCATTCTGGTAGTGTACATAACCTCAACAGCCTGATCTTAACCAATCGTTAGTTGATGTAGTGACAACTGACACACAGCTGTAGGATACACAGTAGCATTTGAATCCTTCCAGTACTATACTATACCAGTAACCAGTGGTATTGACCACCACACATTCCCATGACCCCTCCTGTTTGGCATGTGGCCTTCCTAGGTACAAGCAGACACACTAGGGATATATCCCTCCACATCTGGTAATGCATACAGTGGCCTACAATGCATTCTCTGGATTAGACACTTATCCTCCACAAGGGTATCATACAGACAGATACCTGTTGACCAACCCATGCTGTGAAGCTATAAGCCAACTATAGCATAGTCATCCACATTTACTATACATAGTATCCTCACAGTACCACAATGGTAGTAGCCCACAACATGTAGCAGGGGTACCGATGTGTATATACAGCCACATGTGATGTCATCTGTCCTTTGGTATTCACATTTCCAAAGATATGCTGATGTCCCTCAGTCTATCACATAAGCAATAAGGGGTATGTATGCATATCCATGGAGTTGTTGTACAACTATAATGAATGCCCATTATTGACAGACTGTGTTGTGTTTGAACATGTCTGAAATATGCCCCAGGCATGAACTCTCACTCACACTATTCTATAGAAACTGTCGTGTGTGTGTGACACAGATGACCTAGGGCACAGATCACTACAGTGGCTGGCCTTGTCACATACATACATATGTGACCTATGGTCTGGGAAGCAGCAGCACAAACTATCATTGGTAACAGATGTAGTCATGTAGAAAGCAGGCTTCACACCTATGAAGTAATTGAGGTCACATGTACATATATGTATTTGCCACACAGATACCTGAAGTGTGCAATGCACATACTGTTTTTTTACTGATATGCCATACAGTAGTAAAAGCAAATCCCCCAACACATTGTTCAACAATGTCACACGCACACAACAATTGCAGGATTCAAACTTCTATCTAACTATGCTATGATACTAGAGAGATATGCATTACCACAACATGCCATATGTTTTGCTGAGAGTTTTCATTTCCACTGCTGTATTTGTGGGATACTGACATCATCAGATTTGCCAAAGAGGAATTTACCTCTTTTAATGTGTTTTCCCAGTCTCCAAAAAGGCCACTCCTCTCAAAGGAAACCACACACACACATGCACCTCTTAAAGGAAATCACATACACAGCAATTGCAGGATTCAAACCCCTACCTAACTATGTTATAATAATAGAAAGAGACACATTAACACGATGCACTATATGCTTTACTGGGAGTTTTTATTTCCACTGCTGTATTTGTGGGATACTGACATAATCAGACTTGCCAAAGAGGAATTTACCTCTTTTAATGTGTTTTCCCAGTCTCCAAAAAGGCCACTCCTCTCAAAGGAAATCACACCCCACCCCCCACACACACTCAGCAATTGCAGGATTCAAACCCCTACCTAACTATGTTATGATACTAGAGAGACACACATTAACACAATGTGCTATATGCTTTACTGGATGGCTTTTTTCTACTGCTATATTTATAGGATGCTGATGTCATCACACTGGACATGGTAATGTGTGTGCACTTTGTTTTATGCAATCCCAGGAATGAACCATGTGGTCAGCAGGTGTTAACAGCTTGAACAGGACTCCACAATTCTTAGCTTGTGTAATCTATCTGTGGACAAATTGCCATTCCCTCATATGACAATACATATTTATGCATAGATTGTTGATTTTGTGGATACAACATGTGTCTGGGATGTTGATAAAGGGCTATTCAAAGTCTATGTGGGACGTGTGTAACTCCTTTCAGTGATGTATGTCCTGGGTGGCTGCCTTGCAAACAGTCTAGCAGGTTTGGAAACCATGATCTGCCCATGAACATACCACAGTTGGTAGGGTTGTGTGTTTGTTGGCTTTCAATAGCTCTGTTTATGACTTAAATCATGATGGACTACATGGCCTTTCAGATCAGACTTCATAGGCTTATAGGACTATAGGTCCCATGGTCTGTTGTGCACCAACACTTGTGGGGTGTGCCATATGCTGCTGTAACACATACAACAGTTTCAGATCCTGTAGATAGGGTGAGGCTCAACAGACTGCTCAGGTGCAGGGTCTGTTTGTTCTGCAGTTCACTTATGACACATATAGGGAAACAATGTAATCCAACTGATGCCATGTTTTCTACTTTGAAAGGAGCTGTTTACCCATTCTACATGTGATATCTCCTGGTATGATGATAGGGCCTTTTGTCAGTGGGAGGTGGGTATGTATATATGGACCTGTCTGACAGGATGTCGACATTTTCAGTCAGGTACAGTTGGCTCTGACTCAGGACATATATGAGTGTACATTGTTATTTATGACATAGCTGAAGGAGGTGTCATGGTTCTGTCTGGGCTCCTTCGCAGATAATCTTTCCAAAACACCAACAAATCTGAACACTAAACCCCTGTTATACTCTTTTACACACTTAACACCCTACTGATTCTTTGTGATCAGTCAACAGAGTATGTCATCATAATATCCTGGCATGTCCAAAGGTCGGTTTCCTGTGTACTCTCCAGTCCAGCTGGTGAATATTGGAATTTTGATGCAATGTTACAACTGCTTTATGTACACAGACAACCATCTCCTCCTCCCAACAAACTCAGATATATGTGAGAGATGCAACTATATAGACAAACAGGAGGCTGAGCTCTCTCGACCCATGACTGGCACAGTCTATCAGGTGGTGAAGGTAACCACACACACCACAAATCCAGTCTCACATAGACCTATAGTGACAGCAAACAAAATACATTACCACACAAAAACATACTAGGAGGCTCTAAATAAATTCTGCCTAAGCAGCAGAGACCTCCAAAGCTGACACCCAAACAACTGCTACCCCACAACAATACCCACATATCACATTGTTCACAAAGTCAGTGTGCCACACAGTCACTGCCCTTAAGGCTAAACAACACACCTAATACACTTGTAATAGGTGACTCTTATTGTCAGACACACTGACGTCCCACTCACCAGGCTGAACAAGGAGAAGGTCACTTTGAGCTGTCAGTCAGGTGCCAGGATCCGCCACTTAACACATGCACTCAGGTCACTCCAAAGCAAGTACAAATATGGCTCCATCATTCTACATGCTGGTGTGAATAACCTCAGACATTCCTCCCTGGACTACATGACAAGAGACATAGAGGAGATCTCTGATCATGTAGCCCAGGCTCGTATGACCCTGACCTTGTGTAGCATCTTACCCTCACCAAGAATGATGTCACAGTATACAGACAAACTGATCAATTTTAAGAGTTGGCTAACATATTGGTGTCATTCAAAGGGGATCCAGTGTCTGTCAGCTTGGGATGACATGCTCGACATGCCACATAGCTTCGCTATGGATGGCTTGCACCTGTCACCCCTGGACTTTCGAATACTGGCTAAGGCTCTTGCCACCCCCGTAGTGCCTTTTTTAAGTGAGGCTCAAAAGACAAACCCATCTCCATAGATGTTACAAGGTAAAAAAAAACTAAGGGTAATGCTGCTCAACACCAGATGTCTAACCCTCAAAATGCACGCACTCAGAACTCTCCTCAGTATGGAGAATGTTGATATCTGTGCAGTAACAGACACCTGGTTCAGGCTCCCGAAAGCACACCAGCACTACCAGGTTATACTTCATACCATGCTTTATGGCCACAAGACTTGGACTGGCCAACAAAAATAGGGAGAGTATCCATATACATCATAGATACACACACCTCCAGGTTAGTAGCATTGCACGAAGCATCGGAGACCATACATGTGCAACTAACAGTGGGCAAAACTGCCTGTCAGTTTGTATCCTGCTACAGACCACCCTCCCAAACTCAGGAACCCCACTTGGCTTTCCTGGGAACACTGGTGAATATGAAGGTCTCTCCAAACACCATTATATAGGGTGACTTCAACTACCCAAACATTGACTGGGAATACTACTCAAGCCCCAACACCCTCGCCCAACAGTTGCTAGAATTTATAAACTCAAATGCTATGGCACAACTGGTCACCACACCCACAAGAGGGGACAAAATATTGGACCTGATCATCACCAACGTGGGGACTCTGTTCCACACCAGAGGTATACCCCTCATTGGTAAGGTCAGACAATACATTTATCTCACTGTACATCCATATCCCGTCCCCACCCCTATCCTAGGTAATCTCGGTGAAGAATTTCTCAAAAGCAAACATCACACTTCTCCAAACCAAGGTGGTATCCTTCAAAGACCCTAGAACAGTGGTAAATATGGCTCAAACCACTGAATCCTTTACAAACGCATTCTATGGACACCTACTGGAATGCATGGATTGTGCTATCCCAAATAACAACAAGACTCACTCCTCCAAAGGCAGGGGACCTGTCTAATGAACCCCGGCCATTAATAAGCTATACAACAAAAGGAGGAGGCTACTACATGATAGAGCACAATCCCAAAAAGGGAAGGCATCTCTGATAAGTACTAGCAAAAAGCTACGATCACTCATAAATTCATCTAAGGCCCGCTTCTAATGGAAAATTGCACCAAACACTAAGGACAATCACAAGGCCTTCTTTAGTTATGTCAGGAACCTGGGTGGAAACTACCAGGTATGATGTGAGTTACTACATAATGACAAAACATACACTGAACCCACAGACATTGCCAACATCCTGGCAAACAGGTTCAGTGCAAATGTCTCCCCCATCCCCCCTAAAGAGCAAATGTCCATCCCAACAGAGTGTAGCCTCCCTGACATCACAGATGAACAGTTGAGTGCTGCCCTCTCCAAAGCAGATAACACAGCATCAATGGGACTGGACGGTGTCCCGGCCTGTATCTTACAGGAGCTTCATGATGAACGTAACTCTCACATTAAGTCACTGTTAAATATCAGAGTTACTGCAGGATATGTACCTAAGGAATGGCGTACAGCAACAATGGTCCTGCTTCACATAGGTGGTGCCACAATGGACCCCAGACACTATCGCCTATAAGCCTAACTAACCTGGTCTGCAAAGCTATGGAGCGTATCATCATGGAACTCATACACATAGACATAGGGAACCTACAGACACTGGATCCTACCCAAATCGGCTTTGTTGTAGGCAGATCTTGCCTCTTGAACCTGGTTGACTTCTTTAAACAGTTACCAGGTCCATAGACATAGGGAAGGTTGTCCACACAGTCTACCTGGACCTCGCATAACCCTTCAACACAATACCCCACTCTAGCATTATACAGAAGCTCAACAGCTTCGATATCAATACATATGTCACAAGATGGATTGCTAACTGGATCAGGGATAACACCCACATGGTCAGTATTGCAGGTGCCATGTCTGACTATACACCAGTTAAACGTGGCATCCCCACAAGGCTCAGTCCTGGGACCTCTCTTGTTCAGTATATATTTCTCTGATGTACAGGCTAACACAGGAGGAATATGGCTGACCATGTTCGCAGATGACTGCAAACTGGGTGCCATAATCAACTCTCCATCTGGCACAAGCATCCTCACAAAGAGTCTCACAGAGATGCATAACTGGTGCCAGAGCCATGGCCTACAGCTAAATGCCACAACGTGCCCACACATTACCACATAGGTGGTAATCCATTAAGTATGGTAGGAGTTATTAGGGATTTGGTGACACAAATAGTTAGTACTCTTGCCTTTGACAATCACATAGCCAAAGTGGTTAGACAGACCTTCTATATAGCTCACTTTATCCCATAAGGTTTCACATCTAGATCAAGTGAGGTCATTGTGCCCCTAAACTCATCAAGCCCATGCTTGGATACAATGCCCCATTTGGGATGTACCTTACCCGACACCTGCAGCAACTCTAATGGCCACAAAAGTACCTCACCAAGTAGATCTAGGGACTCACACAGATGCCCTGCGCGGTTCGGCTAAAGTAACTCCAGCTCTACTCAGTCGCTTACCACCTACTCGGTTGCGATCTGTGCCTGTTGTTTAAAGCTATGTCCAACCCAGAATTAACGGACATGCTCCACCTCAGGATATCCGAATCCCTTAGAGCTACACGCTCCAGGGACATAAACCTCAGCACAGATATTAATAGGACATGCTGGAGGGACAGATTCTTATCCCAGATGCTCCACTCACTCTGGAATGAGATCCTAGTCCCACATAGGCTGAGCCCCCCACTGACCACCTACAGGAGACATCTTGACAAGTGGATGAGTGATCGTATGTTTACCCCTGGGATATCTTCTAGGTCCCTGCTAGACAGAGGCACAATAAACTAAACGTAAATGGGCTATCTTGTGTGACCTACTATTCATAGGCACAGTCTACTAATCTAACAGGGTTGCGAAAGCCAAACACACTCTGGCTAGGCATATACATGCCCTAGGGCAGATAGCCTAGTATCAACCTCTGAACCTATGATAATGTTTGGGATGCACATTGTTTATTGATGATACTGATTGCAGGTTTTTTATCTTCTTTGCTTTCCCACTTTCTATGAACAACCTAAGTATCTGCAGAACATATTTGATTATGACAGGGTTCTACTATATTATATATGTGTCTGTTGTCATATAACTGTGTGCACAAGGCAGATTGGTGAATAGTGAGAGGTTCCTGGGTTAACACATGCAACTGCCAGATATGTGTGGCCCACTGCTGTACACAGACATGACCTAAGTGTGTGAGCATGCCCAGTTTGGCCTTTCAGTGTTTTGCTGCCTGACATTTGTCTCATTTATTCGTGTGTGAGCATGCCCAGTGTGACCTGTCAGTATGTTGCTGTCTGAGGTCCACTACATTTGTTGATGTGTGTGAACATGACCAATATTAACATTTATACTATATGTGTGTTGAAAATCAGGTTCTATTCTTACTGCAGGGCTCACCTTTGTGTCATAACTCGACAGGGATTATGCTGTGCCTGCAGGGTTTCCATGAGATACTTTGCATAGACTTATCAACATTTCTTCATACAGGCTGAACACTGAAATGCTGTCATGGTTTAGTGGTTCAGTGCTATGACTATAGTACACAGTATCCTGGGTTTGAGCCTGTCACTGCTTTGTATTTTCATACTGAGCAGACCAGACTGCTTAAGGGCCAGTAGAGCAAATATGAGCATGTTGGCTTTTGTTCAGCTATGCCCTACTTAGACCAAGCTTGTCCAACATTGCTCAACGTTAACCAACATTGCTGAACGTTGCCCAATATTGTTCAACATTGAACACAGTAGTGCTAGTTACTGTGTGCAATTCTGTTTACATATACAGAATGGTGGTAAGAGCTGTTTAGCACTGCTTTATATTGCTTAACACATGGCAATCATGCCTCAGGTGGTGCTGCAGGGCTGCCTATGTCAGATGCACATACTACACTCCCTATACATGTTTGAAAACAAGTAGTGTCAAGTTAGGCATCCCTTTTACTATATGTGCATGTCAGAGAGAGGTATCATTTCCAGGGTTCCTACTGAGCCAGTTTATGTGCTATGTGTTGCCTCTTTGCCAAGGCCAAAGCATATTGGGCATGCCTCCTTCTGCCTACTGGGGCAGGGTCAGGTTGTTCCTCCTCTGAGTCACACTCTGCCTGTGATGGCCTCGGCAATGGTGGGGGGCTGTTTGGCCTGGGCCTATGCTGGTCCTGCTGCAGCTGTTTTTGCAGGATCATATTATGTAGCATAGCACATACCATGACAATTTGGGTACATGTAGTTGGTGAGTACTGCAAGGCTCCACCAGATGTGTCCAGGCACCGGAACCGTGACTTGAGCAGTCCAAACACAGGCTCGATTACATTTCGTGTTTGTGTGTGTGCCTCATTATGGTGTTCCTGCTCAGGTGTGTGTGCGTTTCTGATGGGTGTCATCAGCCACGGCTCCAGTGCATAGCCAGCATCCCACACTAGGTGACAATGAGGGATGTCCCCATTGGCAAATGTCTGGTACAGCTGTGTCAGATGCCAGATATGGGAATCATGGTAGCTTCCAGGGCAGCCAGCACACACATTCAGTATTATGCCCTGGGCATCACAAACAACCTGGCAGTTGATGGAGGGGAAGCCCTTGTGGTTAAAGTAGACCCTACCCCGCTCACCGGCTGGTGCTTTGATGCATATGTGCGTGCAGTCTATTGCACCCACTACCTCAAGGTATTCCGCTATTTGCTGGAAGAGATGCATATTGCTGGCCAATACCTCATGGGAAGTGGGGAAATATACATGATCACCGACATGTGCTGACATGGCATCCAGGAACTGGTGCAGTACCCTGAATGCTGATGCCTGTGATATCCCCATCATATCACCAGTTGGTCTCTGGAAGGTATCTGTTGCTAATATTCTTAGGCCAACACATACCTTGGTTTCCACTGGGATGGGTTCCCCTCTGTTCGTTTTGTGTGTGAGGCATGGCGTGTACAGCTCAACAATTTGCTGCAAGAGGTCTCTGTCCACTCTATAGTGCTCCACTATCTCCAGCTCATGTAGCCCCTGATAGGTTACCCTGGGCCTGTACAGTCTTCTCCGTCTCCTCACTGTGGGTTGCCCAGCAGCATTTGCAATGTCACCACCCTCAGCATGTGGCATATGTCACCTTATAACAGCAAAGGCAGCCCCTAACATTTCTTTGTCTCAGTAAAGTTTTTTCAGTTTTCACTTCTATTAGCTTACTGCAGTGTTGCAGTGTCTCTGAGAGAAACATAGTGGAATGTTGTTTGCAGAGTTTTAAGTGCTGGGCTGGGCTAGCCCCTGATAAGTTATCCTGGGCCTGTACACTCTTCTCCGTCTCCTCACTGTGGGTTGTCCAGCAGCATTCACATTGTCACCACCCTCAGCATGTTGCATATGTCACCTTATAACAGCAATGGCAGACCCTAACATTTCTTTGTCTCAGTAAAGCTTTTTCAGTTTTCACTTCTATTAGCTTACTGCAGTGTTGCAGTGTCTCTGAGAGAAACATAGTGGAATGTTGTTTGCAGAGTTTTAAGTGCTGGGCTGGGCTAGTGTCCTGCCTGTGTAATTGCCTGATTCTGATTGTTTTCACCTGCTAGCTCTGCTAGTACTCCTTGGTTAACTTCCTACTATTTGTTGTGCTTCCTTTTCCCTATCTGTTTCCTCAGGGGGGCAGCTCCATGCACATAAGTGCAAACATGCTCACATCAGCTCATACGCGTGCACACATGCTTACACGGACTAAAACTTGCTTATTCTTTCCAAAACACGTGCACACAGGCACACATGCGTGCACACAGTCTTACTCGGATGTACGGGCGTGCACACGCACGCAAACACATTGCAAACACTTTTACAAGAAACTTTAGTGTTATCCACGGCATACACCTTCAATTTCTTGCCTTTAGCTAGAGTACCTGTTGACACACCTCTTCCAGTGATGAGTAACTGACAGCAAACACATGCCACTCTGCTCCAATGAGCTTCACTTCTTTCATACATAGCTCCCTCATGATGTCACCTATTTTCTACTCTGATACTCCCCTTATCCTACTCCTACACTCCACTGACTGTGCTCACTTCCTATGTAAACTTGGGATTCACTATCCTTACCCTCACTTGTATAGGATTGCCTACTAATGCTTGGTTACATCTCTTAGACTGAGCTTCTCCCCTTAGCAACCTCTACTCGGTAGCCATGTTGTCTTCAGCCTGCCATTCCCTTGCATTGTAAATTAAAAATTGCAATAAAATCCACATTTGTGGATTGTAATTATTGGTTTTCTGGTTTTTAAGAGTGCAGCGTGTTTGCAAGGCGCTGTGCTACGCTTAAATATTGGAGATCGGGATATAAAAAAAATGATTTTATTTTTATTTTGCATCAGTGAACATTGCCAATGGCCGTATTTTTGGCCATTGGCATGCTTCCTCAACTGGATGCTTCCTTTTTTTGGAGCTATCACATCTCTGTTTTACTATTTGCAGAACCGTACTCAGTTGTCAATGGAGTACATTTCTGCAAATAACACTACTCTTACTCGGACAAGTTTGGGTTTCCTGGATCGCAAATTTACCTTATTTGCATAGCTTTCATCTGCAATTGAGTTAATTTGCATATCCTAGCCCTGTCCATATAAGAGTCATTTTAGGAGCTCTATTGCACGCCCCTACTGGTGTTCCTGGATCACTCGGCGGACATGTTGGCTGCATGGAGTCTTGCTCTACTCTTAGATGGATGCAGATGCAGATGGATGCAGATGGACTGTAAACTGAAAGGCATAATAATGTGGTGAGATTGTGACACTGGAGATTGTGCAAACATTATGGTATCAAAGTGGCTGAAAAACACTGGAAACATGAGCCACAGAGAATCACAGAAAATGATGAAGTTTACATCACAAGGGATTACCCAATACCAACAGTCCAAAAGATAGATGCTAGAAAACTGGATATAGTGGTCCAAAAAAAGAAGACAAAGGTAACATTGATCATTGAAATTGCCACACCTAGTGACGACAGTGTCTTACGTACAGAGAGACACAAAGTCATAAAATACCTCGATCTGTAGGCAGAAATGAGAGCCATGTGGAAGAAAGATACCCAGACAGTTCCAATAGTAAGTAGGAGCAGCTGGTCTTATAAAAAATAATTTACAATCGTATTTAGATATGTTACCAATTCATGTAACACTGTACGAGTTGCAGAAGGAGTTATTACTGGGTGCATTGTGGGTGCTGCGAAGAGCACTTTTGGCTAACATCAAAGAGTGAAACAATACTAATTTCATGAACTTTAATCGTACTTTGACTTAGGAATGTGGTCCATTCCCATCATGGTATTAGAAACCCGAACGACTTTGAGAAATTAAAAAGAGAAAGTGAAAGTCATAGTTTACCAAAAATGACTTAAAACTATATGGAAATTATATGGAATAAATATAAGTTTTCCTTATACCTGAGGCTCTAGTTCTGTTGATTTCTGTCCCTCCCAGCTGGGCCACTGCTTGGGCTCTGTCCATACTGTACTTGATGAAGACTATGTACAACACTTCCTGTTTCTCTTACAAGGAAGTTCCTGTTCAAAAGGTCACATTTATGGCAGCTATAACCTACGCAAACAAAAATATTAAAGTTGTTTTTTCTTACATTGCAAGTGGATTTAATATTTAATTACTAATTTTATGATTTTTTTTAAATATAAATAATGAGGTTATTATGCGAAAAACAGATTGCTATGCTAAAAACTGTTCAGCTATATTTACATATAATTAGTTTGATTAAACATAGTTACTAAATGATGTTTCTACAATGTTCCTATGTACTTTTAGTTCACCCAACACAATGTGGGCTATGTGACATGATATGCAGTGTTATAGGGGAAGTTATACTGTATTTATCCTGTTCAAATTGTGTTTTTTTTTTATTATAAATAACTTTGTTAAAATGTTAAGACATAGAGACCAAGGTTTATATGCTGTCAACATGTATGGTTCTCTAGGCATTGTTATATTATCCTTTTCCTGGCATTGTAGGGGTGTGGTTAAGCACAGGATTCTTGCAGGAAGACATAAATGCTATATACCACTAATTTTAAGTTTGCATTTAAAAATTGGTGAATATGGTATGAGAAAACATCTATCTACCATCACATTATGTACTTTTGTAAGGAAGGTCAATGTGGATAATAGATTCATGGAATGTTAAAGGTATGCAAACAAAAAAGAAAAGAAATATTTGTTTCACTTAGCATTTAAATTGAAGGCTGAAATAATATTTGCACAAGACTCGGGTACATAGAGTACATAGGGTACATTGAGTTCTACATATGATGAATGGTCATTGGGATTAAGACATGGGGAGAAATGTCTTAAAGCAATCATTGAATCAGATAATAGGTTAAACAGTACAGAACAGTACAGGGATTGCAATTATTATTAAAAAAATCCTTTAAAGATACAATTTTATAACATGATTCAGACATTGAGAGAAGATGGAGAGATGGTGTAATTTAATTGTTAAGAATACATTTTTTGATAAACCGATACTGTTATTGAATTTATATACACCTTGTACTAAACAATATGAGTTTATCATGTCAATCTATAAAATATTAAGCCTCTTTCCTTATTGTTACTATATTATAGGGGAGACTGGATTGCGGTTAATGATCCTGTAACTGACAGGGCAAGTAGGAGTAAAACTATAATGTTTATGTTTCAATTGCAGTTATAGACTTAAAATTATATTTTAATTTGTTTGATCCTTTTAACTTTCAAAAGAGTAATGCATTATCAGAGAAATTTACTTTCTACTCCCATTGCTATAAAACTTGGGCTAGGATGGATTTTTTTCTGATTTCAGAAATATTCCTAAGAACTAACATTGCCTTTCAAGAACCAATGTTTTTCTTGGATCACTCTAGAACTGCACTTACTATAAACCGGACCAGTGCTTCCAATTTTAAAAAAAAGTTGGTTATAATTAGACTTTAAATCCCACTCTACTTCAAAAAGAAGATTTTACTAAAGATATTAACTATCTACTCAATTTCTTCCTGTGTAGTTCTTTTAATTTTCAAACTCCACTTGACATAAAATGGGCTGCCATGAAAACTCAGATCAGGGAAGTCCTTATTAATAAGGTATCATACTATAAAAGATTTTATAGCTTAAAAGAAAATACATTAGAAGAAGAAAAAAAATGTAGACTTCAGGAGGATCTTTACTTAAACTATAATCCAGACTCTGCAAAAGATCAAAATGATCTTTAAAAAGAACTTTACTTATTATATAAACAGCAGCAATCATTTAAGGAATTAAAAATGTTAGCTAGATATTCTGAATGGACACTGTTTCTGCCAAAACTTCTAGTGGTAATGGTAAACAACAATATGGCCTCTCCATTGATAACTAAAATAATATACCAAGGCAAAACCTATCAAACAAATGTTGAAATTATACAAATTTTTGAACAGATATATTCTCAGACATATGGCAAACAAAAGATGCTCTACACATTACAAAAAAGAGATTGATTTTAAGTCAATCAGATTTTCCAAAACTTAGCCAAAGGCAAGAAACCAGTCACTGTCAACTCTGTGGACTTCAAAAAAGCCTTTGACTGTATACATAGATCATCACTATGGCACATCTTGGCAGAATAGAGGATTCCTCCAAAATTCATTACACTCTTTAAGAGTCTGTATCAAGACAGCTAGGGCACAGTTTTAGTGAATAATGAGTACGGTGACTGATTTGTAGTGGTCACTGGTGTATGACAGGGATTTACACTGTCTCCCTTATTATTTGCAACAGTTATTGATTGGGTCATGTGGAAAGCATTATAGGGAAACTCAGTGGGACTGGAATGGATCGATGACATTAAGCTATGTGACTTGGACTTTGCTGATGACATAGCTCTTATTGTACAACATGGAGTGGAATGCAGACAATGACAACATCAGTAGAGACATAGGGTGGTAAAGTAGGCCTCAAAATGAATCCTAACAAATTCAAAGTGTTGGTCAGTGAAGCATGGAATAACAACAAAGACATAATGGCTGCAGGATCAATATTAGATGAAACAGAGAACTTCTGTTATCTGGGCATTTCCATCTTTCATACAGTAACTGTGAGAAGGAAGTTCTGGTTAGACTTGGAAAAGCAAGTGCAGCATTCAATAGACTATTCAAAATCTGGAGATAAAAAAACATTGCACTGTCCACAAAGATGAAGCTACACCAAGCACTAGTGCTGTTTAGACTCTTATATGGTGCTGAGCTTTGGCCAATCACAGCATCAGCCATGAGAAAACTTGAGGCTCTACCCATTATAAATGGATAAGACACATTTTGGGAATATTGTGGAAGGACAATGTAAAAATGAGAGTGTTAGAGAAAGAATGCAGCAATGGAAACTTGAAATTATCATTATGGAAAGAAGACTGCGTTGGTTTTGTCATGTTAGCTGGATGGGCACTAGCAAGAATCCTGTACAATCCCTCAACTGGGAACTAGCTGGATACAAGACAAGACCAGGAAGACCTCAAAAACTGGAAAGGAGTAGCAACAAGGGACCTCTGTTGCCTGAAAAATCACTTGGGAGGAAGTTAGAGAAGCAGCAGCTGGTAGGACAAAGTGGAGTTAACCTGTGTCCCAATGCATCATTGATGTGGGGTGAAATGAAGATCGACTGAATCCAAAGTCAGCAGGATCTCCTTACAGCACTGTTTACCCAACAAGAAATCCTGCAAATATTTAATAATCTCAAGGTGGGTAAATCCTCTGAAACCAATGGTTACACTGCAGATTTTTATAAAACTTTGAATAAAAAAAAAAATCTGTTACATCTGTTCAGTTTTATAAATATATATATATATATATATATATATATATATATATATATACTGTTTGGACTGGGAGTGACTGTAGTCATGCCTCCTTCTTATCTACTACAAGCCGGCCATAGGCATAGGCCAACTAGGTGGCCGCCTAGGGCGCCGCTGTAGCAGCGGCACTTTTCTAGTATTTATTTGGTGTAGGTAGACCAGGATGGGGGCACCAGATGGTGTGGTAGGGGGCACCATGGAGCCCTTTTGCCTAGGGCACCAATTGACCTAAAGCCGCTCCTGACTACAATGTGGTAAATACTTTACCCGTTTGCACTAATACTCAGTACATTACTGACAAAGTCTTTAATTGTAAATAAATAAAATAGGTTAGTACTAGGCTAACTGCCCTCGCAAGTCATTGCAAACCTAGCCAATTACCCCTTGTGATACTCAAACCCTGCACCTTGTGTTTGTAAGGCAAACATCTTAACCATTAGGCCACCCTCCCACCCTAATATAAAGGTTTGAACATTTTAATAAAAATATTGGGAAAAAGTATGAGATGAAATGCAGCTTGAAGAGTTTAAGAGTAAATGGCATTACAGTTTCTGCTAGGAGGGACTGTAGTCACTCCTCCCACTTACAGCAAGCATTAATTAGTTGGCCATCACTCTTTTCACTAAAAGACAAGCAACTGAAAAATGGATGTTCTGCATTACAGAAATGTTCACTTACCTTAAAATGCATGGCAAAATTAGCATTTATATGCTATACTTAAAAATATTTTCTGCTTGCAACACTGTATGCTTTGACCTTATGTCTGAACATGAAGAAATAGGTATGAATAAGGAATTAAACAACTCACATAAAGAATGAAAATTTACATATGAAAAAAGCAGTTAAAAGCTGAGGCAAGTGGATGGGTGGGTGAAGGGCGGTAATACATATGACTTGGTAGAAAAAACTCACCCTGGGATTCCTTAACAATTGTGAAGCCTACACTATTATAACACATTAGCTTGGTAAGCAGCAGCTCTCACTAAATATGCATGCTGTTTATAGTGTCTTCATGTTTCCAGGCACTTTTTCATTGCCAACAGCAGTATTGGCTGCCAGGAAATTATTCTGGGAATCATGAACACGCAATGCAAACAAAACTCCTTGCCTGTAGGCCTATGTATTATGTGAGCACTTGTGGATAGCTTATGTGATGTTAGGGCAACTAAATTATAAGAATATAGTTCCTGGGGATGTGAGATTGGGAGAATGTACACAGAATACAATGTAAACTGTGCAGAGATAAATATGAGGGCAGGGTACAGGGAAAATGCACTCAGTTAATGCAATAAAAATGTACGCTGTCACAAAGAAACATTTTCAACAGAAAGACATCCATATTGATGACACTAATAAATAATCCTTTTCCAATTGTTTACCCATGTACATAACATAAAAACAGACATGATAAAATGAATGTGAGAGGGACACAATGCAACATTGTAAGAAAGGAGAATAACTGATATTAATGTTGATAAAATGTCGAGCTGAGATAACAGTTTGCAAAAGCAGTGGATAATGCATTAGGGGCTTTTCACATACAGCGCAGTTATTGAATATGACATGTATATACAAGGAAAGTATGTGTGATAACTGACTACAGTTCTGTATCCTCCACATAATCCTGTATAAACAAGCCATAAGCCATACAGCAGCTGTGTCAAGCACAGCAGAAAGGGACAAGTTTTACCATTTATCATTGGACAACTATAGATGGGGGTATGTTACCTTCACACATGTCTTAGACAAACATATTTTATTTTCATGTACATCATAAACAGTAATATAATAGCACTCAAAATAAACAAGTGACAAATGATAGAGATCCAATGGTGCTGCTGTAGTTTGAGGTCACCATTTGAAATGGAGTGCATTTGCTAGTGCATAATGAATGTTTTTATTTTTTTCACTAGATGGCTGTGTTCTATTGGTATTTAAGGAAGTGTTTGAAGAGGTAGTTCTGAATCCGATGAAGTTACCATTACAGCAGTGAACAAAAGCATTTATTCCTTTTTAACAATTTTACTAGTTCCTGGCACCTACAGGTGTGTTTGTATTTGTAAAGTAAATAATGCTGTGAACAATCAATAACATAATCAACATTTGCATCTTGCTAGAGTCAAACTCATGCCAGGACAGATATCAGTGAGATGCATACCTATCTATGACACTGCAGAAATAGGGATACTGTGGGTGTCATGACAAACACACTTGTAGGGCTTAAAGTATTCCCCTATTGTAAATGGTATCAATCCCCTACTGTGGAGGGTGATGTCTTAAAATACTGTTCTTTGACTTGCCATAAATACTTTCTTTGCTTAAGCCACTCCTGTCTGACACAGTTATGTGACAGACAGATATTACTAGATTCAAACCCCTGTCTATCCTACTACACACTCCACAGAGCTGTGTACTGACTGTGTCTGACACACAAGATAGCAATGTATCTCATCACAAATAAATGAATTTAATGTGTGAAGTAATAAAAGACATTTGAGTACAATTTGTTCAATATGATTTTGTCAGAACGATGAAAAGGAGGTAATTATGTTAATGCTCATACAACTGTTTGCAGTGCAGTATCAGTGTATCTCAGCCAAGAAAGCTGTTCCTATTGTTTTGTACAACACTTCCCAGAACTGAAATCCACACACTGTGGTTATACAAATCATTACTGAATGCATGTGATGCAGGGCCACTCACATCATGACATTTGCAGAAAAATTGTTTCACTAGCAGGATATTACAAAATGACTTTATATTTTGTTCTCCAAAGTAAAATGGAAATGAATAACTTCATGTGGTGCTGTTTGTGTAACGTCAGTACCTTCACAGAATGTTTCCCTTTGCTGGAATTGCATAGCTAGCTATGTAAGTCCACCGACTACTGAAATGTGTATGAATCACATGCGCCACAGTGAAAGTCTTAAAACAACTGTGAGACTCCATCTATGTGAAGTCATTACATCATATGATTGTTTTGCAATTTATATAAGATAAAAGCACTGCAGGAGGTTTCTTACACTGTAATTGTATACATTATAACTCTTAAGGGTGATTGTTATTCATGTATAACAGCATTAGGACATATAAATCTTACAGTCAATCAATGTGGGATTTAAACATCTGACTATGACAGAAGCTAAATAATTCTGGGAAGAATGTGCACACCACAGTGCCAGCGATGCTACAATTGTGAAATATTTTGGTCCTTGAAGCTGTGACATGATGTTAATGCTGCAAGTGATATGTCTGCCTGTAATTTTTTTAAAAAGACTGTTGCTATATGTGTCTTTCTCACACAATATCACTGACTGCTAGGTATAACCAAACACACATGTTGTGTAATGCAGATATCATTGTGATATAAGAATGGCAATCATGCACTGTGTGTGGATAATCACAGATTCAAACATGTGCCTTACTCTGGCAACAGCATAGTGATCATTGTCTCATGTTCTCACACCACAGGAAAAGCTTTAGTAGTTCTCATGGGAAAGTGACATGTCATTCATTGCATCACTAGTATCCAATGAAGCATTTTTGTGTAAAAAATGAGCATAAAGCACTGTAATAGTAATCCTCAGCTTTACAGGTACAAAACAGGTTGCTGGCTGACAACACTGTTACTTACATGCACATTTTCAAGCATGCCGAAACAAGTGAGTCTAAGGAGTAATATTTAGATTTGAACAGACTAAGATCACAAGGTACAGAACACTGTCTGAATTGCAAGCACTACATGAGATGTTGTTTTTGAATTGTGGCAGTGCACTTTTGAATGGATGACTTCACCATTCTTTTATATATTGATGTTCCTCTAAAAAGGTAAGAATGTGGCTGAAGTGCACAGTGACACTACAGAACTATGCATACTGCATGCATTAGAGGGCTTCTCTATACAGCAAACAGATAAACACCCATGAATGGTAGTCAGTTATTGCTGGTTTCAAACCTCCTTCTTCTGTATTTATGCAGTTTAGAGAGCACTGTATCAGCAGCCATCACCACAAGGTAACTCATATGAACATTTGATCTGGTTTATTTTTAATAGCATGATGTAAGCATTGTGTTTGCAAAATTATTTATTGCCTGGGGGTAATACAAATCTGTAGGGTAATCATCTGCCAGTGCAAATACATCTCCTAAATGGAAGTTTACATAAGGGGTGTGGTCACGGACACAATTGTACATGACAGTACACAGTCACATTGGTTATCTATTTACAAAATCTATAGAACACATAATTAACCACAAGCATCACAACAGAAGTCTGAGTTGTGGGCCTATATTATATTGTCAACAGCTGAAAATGTTGACTCTGAATTGTTTGACATGAAAATGTCAAACTACAAGATTAGCGAACGGCCAAATCACTGATTTCTTTCCAATGGAAAGAAATCTGTTGGCCGTTCTCTTACACCTGCTCATTCCCTGACTGTAGTGCAGTCTCAGAGTTAGAATATTTAGTTAGGGTGGTTGTGGGGGGCACAGCCACCCATGTTGGGGGGTGTGAGGTCGTATCCCCCCACTTACATATGTTTGTTTTTGTGTGGAGTTAGTGTTTGACCAACCGATTTCTTTCCATTGGAAAGAAATCGGTGATTTGGCTGTTCACTTACCTTGTAGTTTGATATTTTTGTGTCAAACAATTCAGAGTCGACATTTTCAGATGTCAACAATATAATATAGACCCTGCATTGTAAGGGCACAGTGTGCACTTTTGATATGTGGAGCTCATCAATGTGAAACAAAAAATATGTCTGAGATTAAAGTGGAATAAGAGGATGGGAGCATCCTCTCCCATTTTAAAATCTTTCCCTGACAGGAATATAATACAGAACTTCTGTTCAGGAAGGTATATGTAACTGACATTGAAGCCACACACAAACACACACATGCACACAAAAATAAATTTTCTATTGTAGATTTGCACCTTTTATCTATCTAGTTATACAATTTAGAAAATATGGCACTAGTCACAAGCTCCACAGGAGAAGTCTGACTCTTAAAAGGAGGGAGTGCACTTTTGACATGATGATCTCATCACTCTGTTGCGGAGAAGATGTTTCTGTTAAAAGTCAGATAAAGTGAAAAGGGAACTTTGGCCAAATATAATTGCATTCTCCTCAGTGAAAGTAGACATAGCACTTTCGATAATGAGATATTACTGTCACAAGACCCACCTCCCACCATACACACACACATGTTCATCATGGGGCAAATTGAACCTCTTGCCTTTCTAGTTATGGAATCTATGGAATATAGTATTAGTCACAAGCACCAGAGGAGAAGCCTGACTTTAATGATGTAAAAATGCACATTTGTACTTAGGAAAATTTCACTGTTTAGAGCATCTGGTACTGTGCCTCATGTGTTTTGGGACAAATGCATGCAAGTTGACAGGCCAGCATAACAGCACTGTACTCCTCCAATATAATGACATACTTCTCTGCTAAGATTGATATACTGTAATTCATGCACATTTCATTATTCTCAGGGGCATGTACATGTTTCACAGTATGGAATGCCAATGACAATCACAACTGTAAATCAGTGGATTATCAATCAAGCATTCCTGCCATTTCATTCTGGGATGATTGCATGGAAATATGAAACATTTATAGTTGCACTGTAACTTGTTTTGCCTCATATTTGCACAGTGTGAATTGACAATACAAACAGATTGTACCTAAATATGACAGTGCACTTCATAATAATAGAAACGGATTAAGTGTGAATATGTTACCCAACATTGTAACACAGTTGCAAGTGTAATCATTAGAGTGCAGACATACACTAGCAGAGTGACTTGAGTCAACATCACTTTGAAATCCAGATACCTTGTATCAAAATTCAGTTAAGACTGACATTGTAAAACCTGAACAATCAATATATATATTGTTTTTGCTTTCTGTCTGGCTGCTGATGGGAAACTATTAGTGCATGCATAATTATATTGTTAGATGATGAACTTTGAATGGGAATTAGAAGTACTCTAAAGTGCTCCATGCTGATCTTCATGCAAATAGCAGTATACATGTAAAACCATGACTGAATCTGTTGGAATACAGAACACCGATGTGTTATGGTCATGTCTCAGGTGTCATGACATTTGCAGTTCTTCAATCTTTATATGTATGCTACAGGTATATTATGATATATATGAGGGACCAAGCATGTTAGTGCTGATGGAAACATGGGTTATAGGAACAGTTTTGAATCAAAGAGTTTTGTTTGATGACACAGAAGGAGTGGGAATGGATGCATAGATAGTGACAGGAATATACAGCAAACAAAATATGAGATTAGTTTATGCTTTATTTCTACACATGTTTGTGTTGTATTACTGTTTCCTTTGTCATCCTAATTATTCAGGCAAGATTTGTACAAGACACTCTTCACAACAGGGAGTGAGCACATTAATGCAGAAACAGGATAATGGTGCTCTAAGAAAATTTGTAGCTAACAGTTATACCCGCTGGGGTCAAAACAAGCATCTTAGCTATCCACTTCTTCAGAATATAAGTGCAATATTGTAGACACAATTGCATGACTTTGGAGAGTCACCACACTTGGGGGAGTGTGTGACAATAGCAGAATAATGTTGTATAGCCAATTGAACAAAATCAAGTGTGTTAATATGACACATAGCAGTGAAAAGCTATGTATGGGGGCTAATTTTGTTTTGTGAGATAGATGCCCATTTTTTTTTTTTTGAAAGACAGAAATGTTGAGTAAATGCCTTAGGATCGAGAGGGTCAGGTAGTAGGATAGCTTAGGAAATCAGTGAAAATATTCAGGATATACGAGACAGACAGGGATGGTGGCACACTCAGCAGGTTGACAGACACCATATTTGAGGATAGGGAGAGGGCCTTGGGGGCGAATCAAGCATGGGAACAGTTAGCATCAAGTCCTTCCTTTAGCCAATGATCCTGCATAAGTGTGGAAAGGTCTACAAAACATGACAAACTACAGGAACCATCCCCTTAAACTGCAGCTAATTATCAGCTGGCTGATGACATAAATCCTTTTTATTTCAGGTTTGATAAGCATAAGGCTACAAATGACACTGTCTCCAGCTCTGTCAGTGTTCAGACTTATACGACTCTCTCTTCTCACATTCAACCTGCATTAATTATCTCTGAAGAGAATGTGTTGTTCTTTTTTAAAGACAGCAAATTAAGAAAGTGGCTGGTCCGGATGGGGTTTTACTCTCCTGTTTAAAACCTGTGCTGATCAACTTGCTCCTGTTTTTACTCAGATTTTTAATAAATGATTAAAGCTATGTGAAGTCCCCTTATGTTTTGAACAAGCCACAATTGTTCCAGTGCCTATAAATCCAGTATAGCAGGACTGAATGACTACATGCCTGTTGCTTTGACATCTGTGGTAATGAAGACTTTTGAAAGGCTGGTGTTAACTCGCTTGAGGGGATATTACAGCTCCCTCACTGGACCCCCCTCAGTTTGCTTATCAAGAGAACTGGTCAGTGGACGATGCAGTTAATATGTGCCTGCATTATATATTGCAACATCTTGACAACCCAGGGACATATGCAAGGATTCTCTTTGTGGACTTTAGATCTGCATTTAGTACATTAATTCCGGAACTTCTTCACTTGACACTCTCCCAGCTTTCCGTTCCTGTTTCCCAAGGAATGCCACAAAAAATCCTGGACTCCTCAACACCCCACCTTTGTACTCTAAATGGAACACCACCTCTACCAGTGACAGCAATGTCTGCAAGCTGTCAAGCAAGAAATATGGGTCTGAATTAGTGCCTAATTCAGATATTACATGTAAGAGCTGGTGTACAGAGATGCACAGCCTTGCCACCTACATTTGCACAATTGAAACACAGCAATGGCTTGCCAATATACATTAAGAAGAACAGAAGGTGTGAAACATGGTAATGAAATTTAGTTGTGTGTGGACCTCAAAGTATTGACACATTTTCCATTGTTAAACAATGAAATGCTTTATATTTTTTTATAATGATGTCTGGTTGGAGGGAAAATGGTATGACTTGTGACATATTGGCATGTTAGGAATTCAACACTGGTAAAATTGAAAACTACTGCCTGGGAATCAAACCAAAAAGGAAAAAAGGATAAAATGTTAAATTTTACTAATTAACTGTCACTGCCACACGATAACCTACTTAACACTGTAGATAGAGATATACTAATTTAAGACTGAATGTAGAAATCCTTAAGAGATTTCTGTATATCTGTGATTTTACTTAGTCTTGGAACTGCATTTCAATGTAAAAGGTAATATTTGTGTTTGTAAATACATCTGAGATGCATGCAGTTGCATGACCTGAGTAAAACATGATAGGATAGGATACATAAATACTGCATAACACATCTGTCATAGACATACAGTTAAGATATGTCAGAGCTTAATAATTATAACAAAATATTGTGTGCACCTTAGATATTCATGTGTATTCTGCATTATTTATCATCATTGTCATGTTTAACGTACTTTACATACATTATAATGGGTTTCCTAGAGCAAGTAGAAGTGATACATCTGTTGCAGTATACATAGATATGATACACATGTGCATTTATTGTGACTTTCCTAATGAAAATGTTATGACTAATGTCATACAGACCCCTCTCTGTAAATGTAACTGTCAACTAGATTAAAACCCTGCATTACCTATTTTCATTCTCAAAGATCACAGCACTTGCACCATGTGTCACAGGGAAAGTTACCTGACAGGTAAAATGTATTCACTTAGAGCTATCCAAAATGCTAACATCTACACACCAGTGCCAGGATTGTCTGTACTACAGAAGGCAAATCAAATTAAATTGTTCTATTTTTTCCTTAAAGAGTAAACTGTGTTTGCTCACTGCTGAGTGGATCACAAATGCAAAAGGCATTAGAAAAAATGACAGAGATGAAAAGCTGGCAGCAAAATGAAGTCAATCAATGGCTATACCTAGCACTGACCAGGGCAAGAAGTGCATTACATTTACACATTTATCCTTCTCACATCTCATTGCAACATCAGAAAATTAATTTCTGGTACAGATTATCGGAACTCTAGTTAATGCCAAATAATGTGAAAGTGGGCATACAACAGCTCACATGTTGTTAGCAGTACTGAGAATAGTTGAGTTTTAAACAAACACTCAGATCTAACAAAATGTGTATAAATATGTATTCAGATTCCACATATATAAAATTATCAGTTAACTATATTGAACCCTGCATCGTCTGTTTTAATTCTCTAAACTCACTATTATTGTGCCACAGAGACAGTTACTTAACAGGTATAATTTCTTCACTGATTTCTATCCAGATTGCTGACAGATGCACACCAGCACCAGGCTCATTTGCATTACAGAAAGCTGTCATAGGATCAGAGGATCATAGAAGACTACTAGGCTAATGGCCACAGGGTCCTTTCAAGCCTTGCCAAGTTCAACCCATGTTCACAAGGGTGCTTGGTTCAAGCAGACACTAAAATCAGCACCTACTGCCCCTGTCCACGAAGGAAACAGGTGGAACACCCACCCCCAGGCTGAATTTCTGGTTACCCACCCAATTGTCCAAATTGCATTTAAATAAGCCCAATGAGGGACTTTCCCAATGGGGGGCAACCTCTGTAAGACAAATCTGTCTCTCCATCAAGTGTTTTATATCACATACCAGGTAAAGGGACTTTAAGTGAGTGACCCATGTGCCATTTAACCTGCGAATGTGCAGCATTTCCATCAGAGCTAGGTCAGAGATTGTTCTATATGCATGACATAAGTCACCTCTGAGCAGGCTGTATGACACATAGTAAAGTGTCAATGATTTCAGTCTGTCCACATAAGACAGATCTCAAAGATCCTGAATTTTCTTTGTAAGCAACCTTTGTGGTATCTCCAATTGCTGCAGGTGTTTGGAAAGGAACATACTTCTTATCACTGTGGAGGCATGGTGATTGAAGTTAAGGTTGCTGTGAACCTGTTTGCCCAGATCTCTCTCCATGCACTGACTGTATGCTTAGGGTATTGTTATTAATATGGTAGTTTGCAGGACTATTGTCCTTGCTGAAGGGGATGATAATGCATTTTTTTGCATTAAGTTTAAGACCATGACATTGGTGCCAGTCATTAGTCTGTGTAAGATCTTCTTGCAGGATGTTGACATTGCTAGGGGTTTCAATTATCACTCCTGGTCTACAGTCATCAGTGAACTTTGTCAGCCACAGTCCTTTAATTTTAGCCTGCATTCCTTGAGAGGTAGATTCCGAACAATAGGGGTTCCAGAACAAATCAATGTGGAACACCAATGGTTGTGGGTCTGCTGGAGGAGGTGGAGTCCCCTATTTTGACTGTATGAGTTCTATCAGTATGCCAATTTGCAACCCACCTAACAATTTATGGGTTGATACCCAGCTGGGAGAGTTTATCAATGATGCCTGAGTGAAGGATTGTGTCAAAGGCTTTGGCTTTTTTCTTTAGGAAAGGAACCATGTTTGTACTATGCCTAATGAAGCCCAAATAAAAAATGCATTATTATAAAAGAATTTAAAAAATACAAAATTAATACATTTACTGGGTGTATGTAGCAATGAACAGAGCTGTTATGGCATTAGTATGACTCAGTCATCCTTTACTCATCTGCTAAAAACATTACAAGTAGCAGTTAGGTTAGACATAACCAGGATTTAATGTAATAGCAATTACTCAGAAACGGGACACACAATGACAGGTCATTCTTGCCACAGTACATAAAATTATTCATTACACCAAAGTTTAGAATATATTGTTTAAGTGTCATAATGACAAACTGTGATGTATGGAAAATGACTCCACCATATATGATAGATATGCCCACATTACTCATGTTACTACTTTTGTGATAGCACACTGAAAAAAGAATTCCTATCCTTCAACATCCATAGCAAATATTATCAATAGTAATGAGAAGAGGTGAGTTTACAACAAAAACACGTATTTACCATACATTCGCATAGACTACAGGTAAGAATGGTAGCATGTATTACAGACTTCAGCCAGTTCATTTCACATGCAACATTGGGTAACAATAGTTTTTTTTCTGAATCCATCTATAAAAACATTTATTGTAAACTGGATTTGAACTCTGCATCACATGTATTAGTTTACTACCCTCACCTCATGTAAAATATTGTGCCACAGAGATAATTACCTGACAGGCAGAATTTATTTATTTAATACTCTCTAGAGTGCTGACATCCGCCCACTAGTGCCAGACTTGATTGTGCTGCAGAAGACATCTGACATTTAATTTTTCACTTTTTTCCTTAGGAAGTAAAGTGCAATTCACTACTAGGGATCATTGCCAGCTCAGATTGTGCAATTGGCCTGCAAACAATAAAGAGAAAAGAAAAAAAAATACTGAAACAGAGGAAACATTATGAAAAGGTATTTAAAATGTACAGCTCTGATGCTTCCTCAACTTTATTGTCTTTCAACAGGGATATATGCTCCTTAGACAAAATTTATATTCACACAGGCATACCATCAATGAATTAGAATCCTAAGACAGGAGGAAATTTTCAAGATGCACTGGGGATTCCTATCAGTATGTACCATGCACACATACCTATACGGTGAAGTTAAAAATGAAGCTATATGTATTAAATATGTGACATACCATCAGTTGACATTACTGTTGCAACAGAACCAAGTTTTGAGCATTGTCCTGTGTAATTTGCAGTTAAATGTGTAGATGGCTATGATACTGACAACACAGGGGATAGCCTTTCCTCATAAAATAAAAAAAAATCAATACTGAAGCTCGTTTTCTCTTTATTTTCTTCTCTTTATTTTTGGGAGCATCATTGTCTTATCTATGCTTCTCTAATAAGACGGCCATTTGATTTGCCCTGCAGTTGATATATGTTTCATTGAATAATCGACTTCCTTAGAATTGCAAACACAATTATAGGCACAAACTGCTGTCAGAAACATTCATATAAATGTTATAAATGTTGCTTTTCTAAGTCAGTAAATGTAGTCAGAAACTGTCTTTTAAGTCACTTCCTCTTCAGCCTTGCTAAGTGTACATCAGAGAGGACTGACTATGAAAATCTGATTGTCCCTGCAATAAGAGTAATCATTCTCACTTGCAAGCACTTAGCAGGTAACACTTCTCAGTCCTCATCCATGCAGAGGTAGGGTATGACCATACAGTTGTGCAGGTCCTTACTCCATGTTTACATTCCCTGTACTTAGTGCAGATTTTTGAATTCATGAATGCTAAACAGTCTATGCCTCATTTGCATATTCACAGTGCTCACAGGGCTGAACCTGCACTATGTCAAGATAATAAGGAAACTGTGTCATGGTAGGAAAGACTGGATCCACAGTGATGCATTCCGCTATTTGCTCACAAAACCTGTTTCTAGTCTCACAATTAACTTGATGTAAATACATATTGCTGTATTTTGCAAAAATGGTGTATTTCACCCTTACTGATGGATTGCATTTCACAATGGACCTAGAGCTTTAATGTCTGTATTGTTTGCTCATTTGTGGTGGCATAGGCATGTTTATCAGTTACTTTTATCCATTACATTACAAATGTTTATGAAGAATATACAATGGCATTAACAAATATTTCTATACCTGTCTGCCCAGTTATTGCAGAATAGTGTTGTATCGCTTACTAGCAAGGTAAGGAGTTTGACAGTTGTAGCACACAAAGCGTGTTTAGCCTGTGATAAATAACTGACCACTCTCCACGTAAGTGGGCATCCAGCAACAGTTTTAACTATTTGTAATGGAAAAGCGTGCATTGCTTTGGTTAATGTAGCAATGTATTACTTAGTTACACAAATGTTATCCATCTTAATAACATGTACACTTGCATTTCATTTCCTTTACTTATTTGGGGGGGGAGTTCTGTATTTACATCTGTGTACTAATATGGAACTGTAATTTTTAAATTATTTTGCACATGATGGATGCTTACATTCATAACACGTGTCTTAATTGTGTATTATACATTTCCTTTATTTTTCACCTCATACAGGGCTAAGTTCTCAAGACATCTGCACACTGTAAAATGCCATACAGTGCTACAGAAAATGAAATGATCATCCAGGCAGAAAGTAGACATGGCTTCTTTCTCTTAGACAGAGCCAGAGGTGAAAATTACTCCTGTCACCATGTCTGGGGGCAGATGGTCAACAATGTACCATACATGCCAGCAAATCTGACATAGAGCCAGTAACATAATAACATATGTGATATGTAGGGAGTGTGAAACTGGTTGAAACTGAGGAATTCCTGCCTTCTGTCAGAGATCCCAGACACCACAGCAGAGGGTTTACACAGAATCATTCTTGTTGGTTCTGACATGGAGGACAACACCAGTGTGCAATGAAGTTCAATAATTTGCACTTATTTATTTGGTGTTAGGTTTGCCTGCATGTATTCCTATTCCGCTATTTATTGTTGTAGTTCATTTAATAGGTTCATAGGTAAGGTTTAATAGGTACACAGCACGTGAGTGAAAAATAAATTAAAGAGTTACATGGAGTAGTTTGTCCCTATGATTTGTTATTTGTGCCTGCCATTTCCGACTTCTGGCCATCTTGTTCAGAATGACCTTTTCACATCTCTCTGTGAACGAATATGTCACATTGCCTTTTCTTTTCTCACATTAGAAAAGTTTATCTAAGCACTAGCCATGTTCTACCCCATTTCTCCCACAGACTTTTTAGTAGCTTTTATCTTTATTCCTTCAAATAGCCTGATGTCCTATTTCCTTTATTGATTCCAGAACTTTACACAGTAATCATACATTCATAGGTGTACACTAGGCTATAGACCACTGGGGCTTCTATAAGTCTAGCTATGCAACCCAAATGTACATGAGTGATTGTGCCTTAGATGGTATTTATTGGGTGCATGTTAATTAGGGTAGGATTTCAAATCTGCCTCTGTCCAGAGACATAGGTATGAGACCGGGGTCAATATCTGACTTCCCATCCACTAGTCCAGGTTGCACTTGAATAAGGTTAGGGAAGGGCGAAGCTTCACATGGATGGAAAGCTTATTCCAGAGAAAGGGGATTCTCTGAGATACATACCTGACCCTCCAACATGTAGTATTTAAGTTGCAAGCAAAGTTTAATCCTTAGATTTAGTAGGTGTGGTGCTGATCATTTTGCAGATATGTAAAAAGTTCATCAGAGTAGGATCCAAGGATACCTTGTATGCCAGGCATAAATCAAATCTCAGCAGTCTGCAATAAAAACAATATAGATAGAGGGCTTTGAGATGACATGCACAGGACATTGTGTTTAAGCACTGCTTTTTTTCTGTGAGATACCTTTGTGGACATTCCAGTTGTTGCATGTGCCTAGTCAGGTAGATACCAAAGGGGGAGTTGATACTCGGCGATTGGACTGATGAGGGATGAGTACAGTGGTATGATGACTTCCCTGGACCTAGATTCTGTGCCCTTACTTACACTTTGAGTGACATAGAATGATTTCCTTACAACCTTAGACACATGTTGGTTGAAAGATAGTTTACATCTACATGAGTCCCCCAATCCCTAACTACTGTGTCTACTTTTAGTGGTGTTTTATCAATGAGATAGTTTCCCTGGGTAGCCAACTTCTCAAAAGGTAGTATTATGCATTTATTGACTTTGACAAGAGGCATTTGTCTGTGTTAGGCTTTCCTATAAGATGTTAGTATCTTTTTGGGTTTCATTGATTTCTGCTATCTTACTATCATCTGCAGTCTTGGTAAATCAGAAGTTTTTGATGTTGGTCTTGACTTCTGAAAAATAAATGCCAAAGAGTATTGAACCCATCTCAGAGCCCTTGGGGGACTTCTCTTGTGAATGGCCTGCTTGCAGAAGTGGTATCACCAATCCTAACTTCCTGGTTCCTGTCTGTGAGACAGCTGCCTATCCACTGATCATGTCAGTCGCCCTGCTAGACAAGGGTCCAGGGAAGTAAATACTGTGGGAAGAAATATCCAGGGAATTGTTATGGCTAGGCTTGTATAGGCCCTAAGGCCGATAGCCTACTACCAACCTATGAACCTATGTAGGGGTTTATGCCTAATTGCTTGAGTTTGTTTACAATGCCTGAGAGGGATATTGTATTAAATGACTTAACTATGTCAAGGAATGCAGTATGCATCATTTTGTTCTCATATACTGCCTTAATGTCCTTCTCAAAGAGGTCCATCAGGTTTATTTGGCACAATCTGCCTTTGGTGAAACCAAACTGGATTGTGCGCAGTGTCTGAAGGTTTCCTGTATCATTGTTCATAGGTTCATAGTTTCATGGGTTGGTATTAGGCTATCAGCCCTACAGCCTATACAAGCCTAGCCATAACAATTCCCTGACTATTTCTTCCCACAATATTTACTTCCCTGGACCCCTGTCTAGCAGGGCAACTGACATGATCCCCGGGGTGAATTTCCTATCTTCCATCCAATCGTCAAGCTTCCTTTTGAAGAGGGCTAAAGAGGCACTCTGCTTGATATGTATGGGCAGTCTATTCCAGAGTCTGGGGAGTCTCTGGGTCAGGAACCTATCCCTCCAGCATGTTTTGTTCATTGTGATGACAAGGTTTAGATCCCTGGAGCATGTGACTCTGAGGGATTGGGATTTCTTTAAGTGTAGCATGTCCAAGAGCTCTGGGTTTGACATGGCCTTGTATGTTAAGCAGAGATCGCCTCTGAGTAGATGATAAGCAACAGAGTATAGCTTTTTTTTAGATGGTCAGCATAGGGCATCTGCTTTAGGCTTGTGATTCTTTTAGTGAGATATTTCTGCTGCCTTTCCAGTTGTTGCAAATGTCTTGAGAAGTACATACCAAACTGGGCATTGTATTCTATAATGGGTCTAATGAGGGATTTGTACAGTGGGACAATGACCTCCTTTTTTCTGGATGAAAAGCCCTTAGTGATGAGGTGTGCCACATAGAACGATTTCCTGACTGTTGTGGTGATGTGGTTATCAAAGGTGAGACCACTGTCCACCTGTGTCCCTAAGTCTCTTATCACACTTTTAGTGTTTAATGTACTGCCACCTATGTGGTAATTCATAGGTACATGTTTTTTCCCAAAGGGGCTAACTGTACATTTCTTGGCATTGACCTTGAGCCCATGGCTCTGGCACCAAGCATCTGTTTCTGTAAGGCCTTTTTGTAGAATATCCACATCATTTGGGGATTCAATAATGGCTCCCAGTTTGCAGTCATCTGTGAACTTTGTTAGCCAGAGTCCCTTAGTGTTGGCCTGTACTTCAGAGAAGTAGATGCCAAACAAGAGAGGTCCCAGGACTGAACCTTGAGGTACTATTCCACTTGTCACTTGTCTAGAGCTGGATTTGGAGTTGGCTACTTCTACAGTGTGGGTTCTGTCAGTAATCCAGTTGGCAACCAATTGAGTGACGTAGGGATTAATGCCCAGCTTGGTAAGTTTATCTATGATTCCAGAGTGGAGGATGGTGTTGAAGGCCTTGGCGAGGTCCAGATAGGCTGTGTGGAATGCCTTACCCTTGTCCACAGCTCTGGAGTGATTCGAAGAAGTCAATCAAGTTCAGGAGACAAGATCGGCCTTTCATGAACCCAAACTGGGTGGGGTCCAGTGTTTGAAGGTTGCCAATGTCTTTGTTTATAAGCTCCATGATAATACATTCCATAGCCTTGCAGATCAAGCTTGTCAGACTGATGGGGCGGTAGTTCTCAGGATCCAAGGTGAAACCCCCCTTCTGGAATGGGATAACTGTAGCTGTGTGCCACTCAGTGGGCATGAAGCCTGAGGTGAGGCTATGATTAAACATGACACTTAGGTGAGTTGCCAGTTAATTATATAGTTCAAGTAGTACATAGTCCGGGATGTGGTCTTGATCCCATGGATGCTGTATTCATAGTTTTGGAGAGTGCATTTTTTACTGTGTGGCCATTATTACCAGAATTTGGCAATCTTTCTGTATTGAGATGGGTCCTTTAGGGGGTAAAAGGGGGGTGAAGTTGGCACTGAATCAATCTGCCAGGATATTGGCAATATCCTTGGTATCAGTATATTTAATGTCATTCTGTTGTAGCTCAGAGCAGATCTGAGCACTGACATTTAGATTCTTGACATATCTATAGAATGCCTTATGGTTGTCTTTGGAATCTTTGGTGTTAGTCATTTTTATGATAATTCTTTTCATGACTTTGCATGTGAGACTAGTCATATTAATGGGTCTGCATTTCTTAGAGATCCATTGATCATCCATCCTTGTGCAGAGGCCTAACTGTTGCAGCCTTCCATTAATATGGCATAAAGTCTGTGTGGAAGCTCTGGATGAAGAGTGACACCAGTGGCACTGACAGGTCATATTTCAGGCTGTTTAAGAGGCATCCTGGGATATTATCAGGTATCCATTGAAGCTGTATTCTAGGTGTTAGAGAGATCATCTAAGACCTGCTCTCTAGTGATGGCTGAAGGGGTTATCTTAAATGGAATTTCCTAAGGGGGGTAAAAAGGGAGGTCAATTTGTGAGCTAGAAAATTTTATAGATCTCATGGTTCCATTAATATGGGTCCCTTTACCAACAATTCTGTATACTGCTGTGTGCTGTTTTTGAGGTTTTGGTCATTGCTAAATAAGGTCTTGTGGTTGTCCTTGGCCAGGGATACTATCTTTACCTCAAAATTTGCTTTTTTGTACTTAATTATTCCTCTTTGTTGTCTATTCAGTTTGATAAGAGAGTTTCTATCTTTTTGGGTGGTACACTTCCTTATTTTAGCTATGCCTTTTTCATTTGTTGTACAACTTGCTTAATTTTGGATTCCTCTAAGGTCATTGGTAACAGGTGTGATATGAACAGAAGTATAGCTAGGTTGTAGAAAAGGGGGCAGTTACCCCAGTTGCAAGATGTAAGGGGGCATGAGCAGCAGATGTTGATTGGTCAGTAGTGCACAATCACTGAAATGCCAGTACAGAGGTGAGTTCCAATACTGCTATACTGCTTTTGTCATAACGAATGAAGCACTTGCTTCAACATGCCAACCAATCAACCTGCTAAACATCAGCTAATAATCGCTTCACTCAATGTAGGTTCGCTGACAGGACTGAGCTTAGAAGTGGGGGACATGATGATAAGGAGGAGGCTGGACATCCTTTGTATCCAGGAAACAAGATGGAAGGGCAGTGCAGCAACTAGTTTGGAATCCAGACTCTACTACTCAAGAGGAAGACAGGCTAGAAATGAAATGGGAGTTATGGTGAGAAAGAAGTTTCAGAAGACAGTGAGGGATGTATTCAGAATTAGTGACAGACCCATGACAATCAGACTGGAGTGTGTTATAGGGCAGTATTCACAATATCAGCATAAAACCCACAGCAGGGCTGTGATAATGAGGAAAAGAATGCATTCAATCAGCAATTGCAGGACTTACTGGACAAAAAAGGACACCATGAATTGTTGTTGATAATGGATGACTGAACTCACATATTGAGTTAACAGAACAGCATATGAGGACAGCCTGGGTTCACATAAGTGGGACAACAGGAGTAAAGGAGAGGCCATTCTAGACTTCTGTATGAGAAATGGCTTGATGGTAGCCAGCACATGGTTCAGAAAGAGGGACAGTCACAAGATTACATAAAAGTGTGGCCAACATGAAACTCAGTAGACTTCCTCCCAGTAAGATGTGCTGAGGTAGAATTGGTGATGGCAAAGTAATCTCCAGTGAAACAGTAAGCCTACAGCATAAACATCTGGTTACCACAATCAGCTGCAAGCAGTGGTCAGAGAAGATTCTAAGGTCAGCAGAGACCAGGCTGAAGACTGAAGTTGACTGGAGAGAAAGCACAGCAGTTCAAGGATTTTCTCAGGGCTGTAGCACATCAAGAAGAAGATGAAATAGGTGAAGATGAAAATGAATGCCATTGCCTCAAAACAGCATACAGGAAGACTACGGAATATATAAACAGCTGAGCCAGATATGGAAATAAGGTACTTAAAGAAAGCTAGTGTTGGAATGTAGAAGTCCAGAAAGTCATCAAAAGAAATAAATAGTGCAGAAAAAAGCTAGGAAGGGATACTGGATGGCTAACAAAGAGGTTAAGACAGGAGTTGCTATAGCAAAGGACAAGGCATCATAGGTACTCTACCAGCTTCTGGAAAGTGATTTGGTAGATGGTACAAAGAAACTATATCAGGTTGCAAGGCAAAGATAGAAAAATAAAAAAGATAGACACCCTTCATTAAGAGATGCCAGCAACAACCTGCTTACCAGTACACAGGGCATCAAAGGCAGAAGAAAAGAATATCTCCAGCAGTTTCTGAATGAAGAAAACCCAGCAGAAGCTGTACTGCCCCAGACACAACCTATGATGAGAGAAGACTAGGAGCCCACCATAGAAGACGTAAGAACAGCACTAAGGAAACAAAGTCCGGGAAAGCAGGAGGCTCAGATGAGGTGACAGTAGATATGATAAAAATGTTGGGTGTGGTAGGGGAGAACTGGCTCCGATGATACTCACAGCAGTATGAAGAGAAAACTGCTACTCAAATGACTGGAGAATAAGTATACTAGAACCAGTGTACAAGAACAAAGGGGTATAGTGGTATCAAGCTCCTGACACATGCATGAGAGTTCTGGAGAAGGTGACTGATACTTGAATATGCAGAGCAGTAGAAAATAAGATTGGTAATGAACAGTTCAGATTCAGATCAGGATGCATCATAACTAACCCAGTGTTTGCAGTGAGACAAATATTTGAGAAAAAGCTATAAATGAGGAAAGAATCAACAGGGCATTCCTAGATATGGAGAAAGCATAAGACAATGTCCCAAGAAAGCTGATTTGGGCAGTCCTCCAGTGGTTTGAAGTTCCAGAAACATTGGTAGGATTAGTGCCAGTTATGTACGAGAATGGGTCCCCTTCAGAATGCCGAAATTCAAAACTGCGAAACCCATATGATCGCAGACCATATGTTCAAAGTTTTGAAATACCGACATTCTGAACGGGAAATCGGATACAGCATGGACGGGGAGAATTCCCTTGTCCTTGCTGTAGTGTGATCTCACAGTTGGTATATTTAAGTAGGGGAGTGTGGGTGGTGCAGGGGGCCAAAGCCCCCCTGCTATACACAGTTTAATGTGTGCTTTTTTATTTTTACGGGTCTAGTTCACATTTTTGAACATTTAAATGTTCAATCATATGGTCTCGGCCATATGAATTTTGAACATTTGAGCATTCGTTATGTGATGTAGACCCAGGAGAACACAGTGACTCAAGTACAAACAGTGTTCAGTCACACAGAGGCATTCCCAGTGGGAGTAGATGTGCATCTTGGGTTCAAATCTGAGCCCACTGTTGCTCAAACTGGTGATGGACTATATTAGCAAACAGGTTGGAAGGAACAGATCTACAAAGCTTCTGTATGCAAATGATGTGGCACTACTGGCAGACTCACAGCAAGAACTTTAAAGCACATGGGATAAAACTGAGTACAGATAAGACAGTTGCAATGGTAGGAAATGGAAGAAATCAGAAGAAGTTGAGAACTGAGATAGAAGGGAAAATAGTGAAACAAGTGAACAGCTTCAAGTATTTGGGAAGAGTGGTTGAGGAGAAGGGAAGTCTGAATGAGGGGGTCAAAGCTAGAATCAGAGGGGCTGCAGCCAAGTGGCACAGAACGTCAGGTGTGGTATATGACAGACGAATGCCAAAGCAGCTGAAAACTAAGCTGCACAAAACCGTGGTGTGATCAGTACTACTGTATGATACAGAAACCTGGGCAGTAAAGGCAGAATAGTTGAGGAAGCTAGATGTGATGGAGATGAAGTGCCTAAGATGTCTGGTACATTGCACACTGTGGGACATATGAAGAAATGAGGACATAAGAGTAGAAGCCAAAGTAGCTACAGTTACATATAAGGTCAAAGAGAACACTTAATGGTTGTTCATGCACTTGTGGAGAAAAGCAGAAGACAATCTGGTAAAGAACATTTGTGCCAGACAAGAAGACAGGAAAAACATATGAGGGCATCTGGGAAAGAATCGGATGGATTGTGTGAGAGAAGCCCTGTGATAGTCAGGCATGGGTTTTGAAGGAAGGAGAGTGACACTGAATACAGAGAAATGGGGACAGTTGACATGACACCTCAACTTCATGTAGAAAATAGAAATAGGGGGGCTGATGTTGATGATGATGATGACTGAAGCAGGTGATTTATCACTACCTAAATGTGGCAAGTGGTTTGCTAAAGTGTTTCAAACTTGAAGACCTGTTATTTGCTTCTGAATGTAGAGCTGAGGTGTGGCAGTGAGGACCTGTCTTTCTTGGGAAAGTGGTGATAGGAAGGTCAGAGAGATCAGAACTTTTTTTTTTTTTGATCTTCAACTTTAACTTAAGGGAGTGGCCCCAAGTGCTATATGAGACAGCTACAACTCTGAATATAAGGTTATGTGGAGCGGAACTATCATAGACACCGGAACCATAGAGCGAGGGGGGTAGTGCACACCCCCCACACTTTAACAGCTGCAAGACCTGTAACTCCATGGAGGTTTCTTTAAGGAGGAGTCATAGCATGCTAATGTGCATTAGAAAACAAAAGTGTGCGGGAGATTTTTGAAAGGGTTAGCTAATGGAAGGGATGCTCCATTTTAGCTGCTTTGCTTATGGAAGTCTATTTAGCTGCTTTGCCTATGGAAGTCCATTTTAGCTGCTTTGCCTATGTAAGTCAGTTTTAGCTGCTTTGCCTATGGAAGTCTGTTTTAGCTGCTTTGCTTATGGAAGTCCATTTTAGCTTTTTTGCTTATGGAAGTCTGTGTGTGTGTGTGTGTGTGTGTGTGTGTGTGTGTGTGTGTGTGTGTGTGTGTGTGTGTGTGTGTGTGTGTGTGCGTAAAATGCCCCAGTTACTTATTCTAACCATGGACCATAAGGAACATCCTGCATTTTCTACCCATACTACCACTTCTGATTCAGGGAGTTGAGTCCATACCTCTCAACTGTTTAGATTGTCATAGAATATTTGGCGCATATGTTTGGTCTGTTCCTCTTGAAATTTGTAGTTTTCTGGCAAATCAGTGAGAATGGAATTCATTAAATAATGATAGCCCTTTAAGTTTCAGTCTTCCTATCGTTTTAGGGAATACATGGAAACACAAAACACTATTCAGGCAACTTTCTAAGATTATACAAGGAAAATTTAATGATATCCCTTTAAGTTTCAGTCTTCCTATCTTTTTAGGACATGCATGGTAACACAAAACATTATTTTAGCAACTTTCTAAGACTATACAAGCAATATTTAAAATGTACCCCTGGCTTTGGGCCCTTGCCCCCCCCCCCCGCCAAATAAATGTTGGCTTTTTCCAGATTTCTTCTGTTATGAAATTAAGAGATTTAGTGGTATCAAGTGGATGGTGCAGTGGTGCGATGGTAGTGTTGTTGCCTCACAGTAAGTGGTTTTCTGGTTTGATTCTCAGGTGGAGTCTGTATGTTCTCCCTGTGTTTATATGTATTTCATCAGGCTACTCTGGTTTCCTCCCATCTGGAGCATTTCTCTCTGGGACACTGCTGCAAATTGGCTTTGTTCCAAGTTGGACTTTCCCAGTAAACAAATGTTAAACAAAAAATTTGACAAGGAGCTCCAACTTCAAGGGAAGATAAGTTTAGTGCTGCTTATTCCAAGTCTGTTTCTGTTGTCAGTAACACAACAGGTAGTAGCCTTACTTCTGATGCAGAAGGCTGTGGGTTCTACTCCCACAGTATGCAGATGGATCACTGTTACTGTACTGGGCTGTACTTTAAAGGCAGTGGATGCTGCAATCCTGTGAACGTCCTCCTTTGGAGGAGTTACCTAGTAACTATGAACCTGTTATCAGTTTGCCAACTATTCCTAATGCAATATTACTAGCTTATCATTTTTAAAGTAACACAGGCAATTTATTCTTAAAGGGCAACAGCCACTTTATTTGTAGATTAAACAATGAAATATAAAGTTGTTTCCTAGCAACAACCTCTTCATTAGTTAGTAATCTCTTTAACATGGAATTATTTAGATTACTTACTTCTGCAGAGAATTTGCATATTTACTGATATTGGTGGATTGTAATAAACGATTGACTGGAGTTTTATAGTTGGAATTTTCTGAAATGGGTAGTTTTGTCATTATTGGTTCATACATTTTGTTTCATTGCTTACTAGAAGACTGTTCAAAACTACACATTTAAAACACATTCTAACAACTGGTGCTGTATTATACAATTAATATAATTTAATACAATCAGGAAGGTGAATCAAAGAATGCATATATGTATGCATGGCCCTAAAAATGTGTTCGAAAACAGCCCAGAGGAAAGTGTGAAAGGGCCAAATTCATGGGAAAATCTTAAGCTTTACTCTTGTTACCAAAGCAATGGATGAAGGTAAAACAATTCACACCACATTACCTTGATCTGGCCAAGCCTTTCACACAATCCCCTACTCAGGTGTAGTACAAAAGATGAATAATGTAGGAGCAAACACTTGCATCACTAGCTGGATTGCCAACTTCCTCACAGGATGCAGGAGATCAAAATACGGAAAGAGACCAGTCACCAATGGAGTCCCTCAGGGTCGGGTGCTGAGACTTTCTGTTTGGCATATACATCTCAAAAGTAAAAGGAAATACCAAAGGACTTTGGCCAGCTAAGTTTGAGATGACTGCAAGCTAGGAGCAGTTATTGAATCCCCGAGGAAGGTTTGTCCCAAATAATAACTGGTGCCAAATTCATGACAATGCCCTCTGAGAACTGACCCAGTTGTTTGGCATTTGGGAACTTGTGTGTTCAGTGACCTAACTTGACAAACATGTGCCCAGAGTCATAAAAATGAATTTCTATATTGTACACCTTATAAACAAATTGATTGTGACTAGATCTAGAGATGTTGTTGTCCCCCTTTACAAAGCTCTTATTAGGTCAATCATTTTGTTTAATGCCCACTTTGGCATGTATCTGTCCAGCCCCATGCAACAACTGGAATACCTTCAGAGATAACTTACTAAAAGGATACAAGTCCTAAACAATAGGTCTTGCATGGACAACCTCAAAGATGTATTACTATACTCAGTATCCTACAGAGTGCTTAGAGGTGATGTATCTGGCATAGAAGGCATTCTCTAACCTAATACAGATGGACCTACTGAACAAAAGCAAGTCAAATGGCATCAGAAATACTCGGTCCAGGTATCTAAACTGAATGTTGTGGAGAGATGGCTATTTATCACAGAGGCTACCACTGTTCCGGAACAGACTATCCATAAAAATAAAACAAATCTCACCTGTCCATATTCAAATGCAACTTGGATCTAAGGGTGGATAATAGAAAATGTACTTCAGGATTGCCTCTCATTCCATTAATGGATAGAGTCAGTTCCTAAATGCTGTATCCTTTACATGGGTTCCCTCAAATTATCTATGGTATGATCATGGTTATTCTCACTATGGCTAATATACAATTATCAGCCATGAGATAGGTAAGACCAATCAGGAAATGTTAATTCAAGCACCAAATGGGAATTGACTTAATTTACAATGTCCTCCAAGTGAACCTATGTTGTGGTAATAAAGAGTTATAAAAAAATTGCCCTTTGTATATCACTAAGTGCCCCTCTTACCCTGGCCCCCAGTCTTCAACAACATCCTGTGCCTATGGGAAGTATTACCTCTTTGATTCTGGAATCATTGCTCCTGAGGATACCTCCAAAAATTTGGTTTGATACTGTTAGTGCCTTCTCACTCTATTCCAAGTGGTTCAGCCTAGGTGTGGTTCGCACCTCCATATCCTTTTGCTACTCTCATGGCACCAGTTCCACTCCAACCCACTCAGCTGATATTTCACAGTAATGATGTCATCGTATGAGTGATATATTCTGTATTTGTTTGCACTAAACCTCAGCTGCCACCCTTCTACCTACTTGTTTAGTCTTCCCAAGTATTTAGTAGTCCCTTCTCCATATCACTAACTGCTGTACCTGTCTGTATGTGATCAGCAATGAATATGATCCTGTTCACTGTTCCTTCAATATGTCTGACAGGCACACATGGAAGAGTGCTGGACCTAGAGCAGATACTTTAGGTTCTCCATTAGTCACCTTTCTAATTCACAATTTGGTCCCTGTGACCTCAACCTTTTGTTTCTTAACTCAGCTATGCAGATATCCAGTTTCTCAGTCTCGGTTTTGTCCCCTGAGCCCCTTCCTCTTTTCCAATCAGCCTCCTGTACAAAACCTAGTCAAAGTTCTGTCAGAAATGTAGGACGATCTCAGTCTTCTGCATACTTTTGTCATCTTCAGTTGTAACCTGGAATTAAAACTGGATCAAATTTAACTCACTGCTGCTTCTAACCATGAAACCCTGCCCATTACTGTCATGGAAAGTGTTGCCCTTTAGAAATTCCTTCCCATCAGGATTTGCTCTTTAGGAATTCCTTCCCATCAGGATTCTCTCCTGTGATTTTACTAACACAATTGCTAAGCTAACAGGCAGATAGATTCCTAGAATTTCTTCTGATTCTCTACTTTCAAAAAGGTATCACTTGAAGCTTTATCGTTCTCTGGTACTTCTGCACAATTCAATGATCTGCTGAGCATCATCTACCTGGGGATCGGTCAGCATACTGACCAGGCTTCTTTAGAACTGGAGATGCAATCTTGATCTTGTACTTTATACTCTAAAAGGGCAACCACTTTTCTCTAACCCCCTTCCTTCTCTCTCCTGGTGTCTGCTCACCATTCTCCCCTTTCTGCTCTGCCATATTTTTCAACATGGCACCCTTTCTTTGCATTCATTTAGACGACTAAACACAATGTTCATTCAGCTCACCTACTTTTCATTAATATCCCTCCCATTTTTTGCTCAGCTTAGCTAGTTCTGTTCCCATGATGCTATGTACCCAAAATATCACTGCTTGACCTTCTTGATCTATTTTACTAACTCTCTTTTGTTGTCTTTTCTTTAGAGTACTTGCAGTGTGTCTAGTCCACCTCCTCATACCATCTTTTGTCCTAATTGCTAGTCTTATATAGCTACATTGGACTTCCTTCTCTTTTTTGCATTTTTTCCTTGCTCTTCTTCTACTTTTCATTATCCATACCCTGAATAATCTATCCTTGGCCCATTCCAATAGCATGTTCACTCCTTTGATTTGGTCCCAGTTTCCAAACTCTCCCATGACTAGCTATCCCCCAGCACACCATATTCTAGTCTTGTGAAATCCCAGACCATTACCCTTCTGTTTGTATTCTTAACCTTCTCTGATTCTTGACCATGCATAAACATGATCAAAGTTGACTGACAATGCCTTAACCTAAATATCAGTGCAAAACTATGCATTGGTTGGTACTAGTGCAGAATTATATCATTTTTGGTATAGCAGGGACAAATTATCTGAACCACTCATGGCTCTCCCTTGAACTCATTCTCCCTCTCTGCCCTGGAAATTGGCATTTCCCAGTCTATGTCAAGTAAATCCGGACCACTTGAAAATATTATGAAGCATAACAAGTCATAGTTCAAATAGCTTTATTGTGGGGGGGGGGCACTCTTGAATGTTCCTCTCCTATTCCCAACTTCTCCTTTATTCTCTGGTTCATTTTCTCATCTTCCTAGCTTGTTGTATCTGGTAGATGGTGCACTGTATCAATTAGTAAGTTATATGCCCCCTTATATATTTACTTCCATGGCATGTTAGCTACTGATCCTGACAGTACCCTTGCCCCATTCCTGATTTGGTGTTCTTCCTTCTCTCTGACCTGAAATCTGATGCCTTCATTTATGCAAATTATTACTTTTCCTCAGTCTCTTCTTTCTTTCTTTCTTTACTTTACTGAAAAAAAAAATACAAGCATGAAATATATTATGTGGGATTAAACAATCTTCTTATGACTAGACTGTTTTCAGGCTGAAATAGTGGTAGTGATTAATCACTGGTTGAATCTTGGGCAAAAATCCATGTTGATGAAATTTGTTCATTCACCAGAAAATAAAATACCTAAAGACAAAATGCATTAGAATTCAACATTTTTCTTGATTTGCGGTATTACCAAACAAGAACTGTGGCTCATTTTACACTGGATTTCCAATGGTCAATAAACAACAGATGTTTGTGAATATTGGTTTTAGTCTGTACTTTTTATGTGTGTTTTTTGGTAAAAAAATGAATTAAAAAATACAACTCTTTCCCTTTATGAAAAATGTACTCTTGGCATACATTAAGTTGATTCCATTTACAGTTCATAATACTTGGATAAAAGGCTTTAACCTTAGTGTTATACCCCAGGCGAGTTTTGAGAAAAAGCACTTAATTCATAATTACAGTAATAAATGCTATGTGACTTTTAAATTACTTTTGCATTGGTGTTGGCATCAATATTTAACAATATTGATGAATGTGTGACTAGTTACAAGGATCCAGAAGAAAATAAATATTTTATATGTGCTCAGCAGAACGAGCTCATACTGCTGGATTGCAACCCCTCCAAAGTGAAAAAAATTCTGCCCTATTTACCTTTATTTCTTTTTAAAAAAAGCGCATGTGAAGGGAAAAAAAAACGATAGAAAGCTCTCCAGATAACCTCCGACGCTCTGAATCAAATCACCAGCCACAAGAATAAATGAAAGGTAAATTTATTTAAGCTCCACATAAGCTTTTCATCAGTTTGTGCTAAACCAACTTCTTCAGAAAACGGATACAACGTCTTGAAATAAAATTCCATTTATATATACACTTCGACCTCCTAATACATAATCTCATGAGACTTTGTAAATACAAAAAATATGATGCAAATCTACAATTTCAAAAGCAACACTTGAACTAGATTAACCGTTATAAATTGTACAAGTATTGGTCCTAAGTGCAGCGCAGATGTGTTGATCCTGTCTAAAACATAAACAAGCTGCAAAATTCTAAAATGTACCAAAAAAATGTATTACTGACTTAAAATTGTATACATAGTCCATAAGTAATATACTATGCAGTTCATAACAAAATTATAAAAATATGGGACTGGTTAATTTAATAGAAACCTATACCCAAATACCTAACTGACCCTAAAACCTCTTATAAAAATAACAATAACATAAAAAAAAAAATATATATATATATATATATATTAAGATATATATATATATATATATATATATATATATATATATATATATCAATCATAAAAATGACCCAGCTCTTTACATTAGGGTTCTTGCATCTAAAATGACTACACATTTAAATGAATAACCTAGCAATCATTCTACTCTATGTATACCTATACTTTTAATATTAAATAGTATACCTACTCGAAATGACACTAAAAATTGATTACATCATCTATTTAAACTTTTAAGTTTCAGCATACATGCTATAGATAACATACCATTGATACCCAGATAGTGACAGGCGTCCAGTCTCAACTGCCAAATCAAGTCCCTACCATCAAGGATAAGGGAATCTGGTCCCCCCTACCATCCGAATGGACCTGATCGATAACTTGGAATAAAAATATGTGTAGAGGATTTTCTATTATGTGTTTAGCTAAAGCGTTCTCCATATTGCCCTTCCTTATAGCGTACAAGTGTTCGTACATATGCTCTTGGGGTTTTCTATCCGTTTTTCCAACATAGAAGGCTGGGCAATGGGAACACTTAGCCAAATAGACAACCTGTGAACTGGAACAATTGAATTTACCTTGTATCCCATATCTTGTTCCTCTGATATCAAAAGTGGACCCCACACTGATGTTCTTACAATAACGGCACATGTTGCATTTAAACATGCCCACTCTAGAGCTTGAAACCTTAGATTTCCTCTCTAAAATATTTTTAAGTTTATGACCCCTTCTGAACACCATCCTTGGATATACCACTATACTCTCCCGAGTCGAACCATCTTGCATGATCAAACTCCAATTTTTCTGGATGATAGAAATAATTTCTTTAACATCCATATTGTAAAAACAGTGCATGTCCCAGTTCTGTTCTGCAGCTCAGAATTCCATGCAAGCAACCCCACCACCTCCTCACACACACTTCAATAAACAAAAAAATAATCAATTTACTCCAATTAATGGGCAGTTTTGAAACAGCCTGTCATCATGTCTTATCATGGATCTCAGCACAAAGGAATTTCACTCCAAAACCCGCTATCTGGGATGCTTTATGAATCAGTCAGGAGCTGTTTCTATTGACTCAAGCTGTGTAAGGTTACTGAGTCAGTCTGACTGGCTGAAATAAGCAAGTAATAGAGTTAATAAAGTGCAAGTGCTGCCCATGGTGGTGCAGCGGTTAGCGGTGCCGCCTCACAGCAAGAGGTTCTCCGATTCAATTCTTGGCTGGGGTGCCTTCTGTGTGGAGTCTGTATGTCCTCCTTGTGGTCACTTGGGTTTTCTCTGGGTGCTCTGGTTTCCTTCCACATCCCAAAGACATGCAGTAGGTGAATTGGTTACTCTAAATTGGCCCTAGGTGTGAGTGTGTGCATGTGTGTGCCTTCTGTGGAAGGTTGGGTGCCAGGCTGGCAAGATACTGTAAAACTCCACTGCCAATCATGAGCAGACAGATGATCTGCTGTGGCGACCCCTAACTGGGAAAAGCCAGAAGAAGGGTCAGTACAAGTGTGTGAGCAGGTTTTTAAAGTATGCTTATTTTATGTTTTACCAGCAGTATTATATTTTTATTTTATTTAAGTGCATCTATGCATATGTGTATGTGTAATTTTTGAGTGTGCTCGCACGCATGTGTGTGTGTGTGTGTGTGTGTGTGTGTGTGTGTGTGTGTGTGTGTGTGTGTGTGTGTATGTGCGTGTGTGGGTTTACCTTCATGTGTGCGTATTGCACACGGCTGAACAGCAATTGTCCGCAAGGCCATTTGCAAAGTTTGCAAACACCGAATGGAAAAAGGTTTGAATGTGCAATGAGCAAATGCACAGTGACATTCGCACATTGCACATTTGACATTTTGGGTGGATTGCACTATAGTGGGGATTGGAAAATGGTCCCTTTCCCAACTCAAGAGTGATCTCTCAGTTAGAATATTAAAGTAGGGGGTTGTGGGGGTGCAGCCCCCCACATGGGGTTGGAGGGGGGCTTGCACCCCTGCTTTACACTTAATTAGATTTTTCTTTTGATATTTATGTTCAAAAATTAGCAAATCTGCTTTTCGATTTGTTGATTTTAAAACATATTAAAATGTCGCTGTTATGACTTTCATGGTTCTGATTCATTCATATGAACAATCGCACCACTGTGATTCAGTTTTGTATAGGGAAATTGCGTGTGTGTGTGTGTGTGTGTGTGTGTGTGTGTGTGTGTGTGTGTGTGTGTGTGTGTACACATGATTGTGTGTGTCTGTCTGTATAGGGAGGGTTAATTTATTGTAGTCAATTGTTATTTTTATTGTATTACATTCTTGTGTCTGTGGTCTTCACAGTCAATAGATTTGGCTTTAGTCGCAGCATACAAGCACTGCATGTAGATGAAAGCCACTGACAATGTTGCCATTTGCTCATGCTGTGCCTTTTTTGAAGCCAGCTAGAATACCGTGCCCATTTTTAACATAATCAGGTATCCGGTGGGTTTGCAGTCAATAAAAATGGCTGTAATTGACTGTTGTGGGCTTTATCTGTGATGACAATGACTAGGTTTGTGGGTAATGATCAAAAAGTAGCAACTGGCCATATTTGCTCATGTTTCACCGAAGTCAGACATCAGACTTGTACACAATATATTGTTTTCTTTGGCGGTATGGGAAGGATCTCAGCACTTGGTTATCTGGTTTAGTACCTGTGTTTTTTTCTTTCTGTGTGGAGCTTGCATGTACTGAGTGTCTCTGTGTACATTTCATCCAAGTACTCTAATTTATTCCCACATACCTTCAGTGGTATATTATAGGCCTGTGGACATTTGCACTATCGCTTTCATCTTAATCTAACACCATAGGAATATATAGTAGATAACTATCCATTTTTGGAAGAGTAGGAAGTCTCCATTCCCAAACATGGTTTATATATCCTTGGATTTGTCTTCCCAATTTATTGGAAAAACTACTACTATTTCGTTGGTTTTGTACATTAAGTTTTAGCCACAACTTAATTTTTATAGAAAGAAAATAAAAAATAAACTGCATTTATTTCCTTTCTCTAGTTTTGTTTAGGTTATCATTAGATCGAAAGGTTGAGAAAAGCTTTAAAGTGAACTTCAAAGCATTTAGAAATGATAACCCTATTCAGCCACTTCATCCACACTTATTGCAGTGGAGTCTTGGTAAGTTGGGTAAACAATTTAAAAAGTAAGACAGACTGAAAAAACAAGATTGAAGTAGTCTATATGGATGGTGTGGGATGATGGTGATGGAAAACCGGGCAGGGGCACTGATGATGACTGGGAGGACCAGTTTGCAACATAAAGCCCAGTGGGGACTTGTGTCTAGGGATCTATTTCGCCTAATGCTAGGCAACCATTAATTTGCTTTCCGCAAGCCCCTTTGTTTTGAAGTTACTGGCTGCCATTGGTGCTCATTTAAGATTCTTGTCTAGGCGGAATAGTGATCTGTAGCTGTAAAGTACTATATATTGAACTATACGTTTTGCTTGAAGCACAGAGGCAGGAATAATAATACTTTTAAGTGCATCCTTATGCTTTACACCTTTATTCAGTCAGAAATTGATTGAAGGAAAGTTGTTTGAAAGAAAATTATAACTTGTACATCCAAAATTAAGTGCAACTTTATTATTTAAAATTTATTTTACTGTGGATGAATCCGAATGATAGAAAGAAATTTGAAGTAAACTATAAAAGACATCCAAAATGTAGTTGCATTGCTCAGAGCATATGACAACATTAAAATATTGTTCAGCAGAATATATAAGGGAATTGTCTTTACCATCATGAATGATAAGGTTACTTGTTACTATTAAGGATACTTAGAAAAAGCAAATTTGTGGTAGAAAAATTCAAGCTCCTTGATCTCTATACAATCACAAGCACATTTATCGTCTATGTATCCTAATGATAATGAAAACGTGACCTTAAGGCGCAGCTACAGAATAAAAATGCATCTTCTTATGAAGATAGGAAATAATATCATAATAGAGAAGAGATGAAAACAGATTTTCCAATTCTCAAAGAATGGGTCAACTAAAAATGAACAGAAACCACTCGTTTATAACTCTATCAGACACTTGAAGTGTTAGCTGCAGAGGAGACTAATACAAAATGTGGGGAAGGGGAAAATAATTCATATTTAACTGTAAGGGAAAGATGAATACTAAATACAGAAGAAGTGACTAGATTAACAAACATTATTTTCAGAGAAGGAGCATGAAATTTAATAACACTATAAGTAAACATTCATCTAGGTATCTCCCTTACCCATACAGGCTGTGTGTGTTTCTGTGCACACGCACGTTTGTATGTGTGTGTGTGTGTGTGTGTGTGTGTGTGTGTGTGTGTGTGTGTGTGTGTGTGTGTGTGTGTGTGCATGAGAGCATAAGAAGGGTGAGTGAGAGACAGTCAAGTGACAGTGTAGGCAGTCTGTTGTCATGTCATTAATGAAGCATGTGTGTGTGTGTGTGTGTGTGTGTGTGTGTGTGTGTGTGTGTGTGTGTGTGTGTGTGTGTGTGAGAGAGATACCCTTCAACCCCTTAGAGCCAGAAATCTGGACAAAACCTAAATAATTAGGGGGCAAAAAATACCAAAAAGAGGCAGAGTTTAAATATTGCTCTTATAAACTTAGAAAGTTGCTAGAATAACAGGATTTGTGCTAGCAAGTATCTCCTCAATTATATGATGTCTGAAACACGAATGTATGTCATTATTTAGTGATTTCAATCCTCAGTGATTAGCCTAAAAAAACACAAATTGTATGAAAAAAAGAGCAAAAACTTGAGGCAAAAATATGGACATTTCAGAAAAATATGTATAGTTGAGAGGTATGTATGTGGATTTGTGTGTGTGTGTGTGTGTGTGTGTGTGTGTGTGTGTGTGTGTGTGTGTGTGTGTGTGTGTGTGTGTGAAAGTTATGCGAACAAGAAACTTCTTCCAAAGCCTTTATTTTTACCATGTGTAATGTTGAATCTACATTCTGTACCCACTTTTAAAGTCTTGTACTGGCAGTCTGAATGGGGGGGGGGGATCTGGTAGCTCTATATTTTATATTCAGCCTGAGGTAACATAGAGTCAGCACAAAGTAATCCACCATACATAAGCATCTGGTACACACTATACTGTAGCTATGCCCACCAGACACTATTTTGACATTATTTCCTCATAATGTGTGCCAAATGAATGACATGTGACATATATTCTGTATTATCATCACATCAGCCTAAATACTGCTATGTCTGTAAAGGAAAAGGCGGCAGAGGTTTTGTTCTCAGTCTCTTTCAAGATCATCTGAGAATCACTGTATTATGTTATTTTGCAAAAGCAGATAATATTTTGGTGGCCTTAGATGGTCTGTACTGTAACCCTCTCAGCAGTATCAAGGCATTTGACCTACCATTTCTGGAGAACAGAGTATGAGCTACTACACCATTGGTATGTCACAGACTCCTGCTTCCATCTGCAATATCTTGAGCAATATGCTGGTGTCACCAATTTCAGCTGTAGCAGATCAGCTGTACCACCTGTATAAGGGATGGCATTTCTATAACACGTCTGCTTGGATTTGCCAGCTGTATCATAACCTTGTTCTTTTATAGCCACTCCATGCTTTGCTGAGCTGCATTTCCTTGCAGAGTTTGAACATGATTTGCAGATGCCTACATCATCACCAGTAGGTTATTAGAATGTCCTGGTGGTAAGGCTGCACAGTGCCATAGATGTTATGGCAGCGAGCAGTGCAGGTCATTCACATTTACCACTACTGCTTTGTTAAGATAGCCCATCACCGATCTGATGTAGTACAGGCCTGTCCGACCTGGTATTGGAGTAGTAGCTGTTATTCCCTTACTACGAAGTTGTGTTACTTGACATCAGCTCCACAGCCTGGCACAGCTTACATCTTCAGTACTGGTCACATTGCTACTCTGCAACAGTATGTATCTATCCACATTGAACACTGCACCATGCATGCCAATGTGGCTGCATAACATAGGATTATACGGAAGTTAAAGACCCTTCAATGCCAGTCCTAAAACGCTGAATGATTCTACACATCTAACATGGAAGTGTGAAACTTGGTGCTACACATTTAAACCTTTTTTTGGCAGGGTGGCAAACCACTTGCACCTCATGATGTGCAAGGCTGTACGCCCCCATTCTGTTACTACATATATATGTATATAGGCATACTAACTCCAATATTAACATTCCTCAGAAAAGTGAGAATTCACTAACATAAAACAATTTTAGACTGAGTACATATTTTCCGCTAATCGCACTTAATTCTTTGCAGTTTTTGGACTCATTCAGTTGAATCTCAAACATATAATAGAGAAATAATGCATATTGCTATACTCTGAGATGGTTATCTATGCTGCTTATGTATCACCTTTAAGATAAAGAGGTGCTAGACATCAGCAATGAGCATGCAGTTAGATATCTTTGCAGTGTTTTACAATGCATAGTTGTATTTAGTGGATTTAAACGCATATTTAAAAATGTTATAAAAAGTGTTAATACACTAAAGCTAGCCATTCAGCGGTGTAAATATCGACTCTAGTTGATTTGGTCACATTGACTAATATTGATGTGACACCTCGACTCTGTATAAACATGGGGAAAAGGAGGTTGATGATGATGACTACAGTGACAAAATGACCTGTGTGAGGCATTACTTGCTTATGAATCTAAACATCATTTATATTTGCATGCTTATATTTAGTAGTGAGTCCCTTTATTTTCCTTTTTGTCTCTTGATATCTGGGTAAGTTGTCTGTTTCATATAAACCATATTTCAGCCATGACCCAAAAATAAAAGGATACAATGATAAAATACTAACAGTATAGTGTCGTACTTTAAACAATATCAAACATTCTAAAAAACATGCAATGGATAGTTTAGATTACAAACAAACTATTGCATTGCACTCATCACAATACAAGACATTTTTGCCACCGCTGACATTTTGCCCAGTGGAACTGTCAGAAAAATATATATTAATGTGTGTATGCTGCTTAATGCTAATTAGAAACTAAATAAGTTAACACGTTTCTCATTCTATTTTATATACACTGTTTTATATACAGTTGAGTTTCATATGAGACTGAAAAGATGCTTTTTGAAACTGCAGTGTGCTTTCTGAAACTTGCAAGACGCCCTCTGACCTAGTAATTGCTAGCACAGCAATATTCATGTTTATGTCTTTTGCTAATGTACTTGCGAAGCAAGTGATTATCTATTAGGTCAGGAAAAATGAATGAACAATGATATATTCTGTAAATGAAATGATTCTAAACAATCAGCTCTGCTCGAAGTATGAGAACATGTGCAACTGCAAAAGTTTAGAGATAACATAGACAAAGGACTGTTAGAAAAATGAACTGCAAGCTATACTTGTTCTGTGCTCGAATTAGCCATAGTACCTTGAATGGTAACATTGCATATATCTAACCGGTGGTAGATAAGGCCACGTTGTTTTTCTTAGGAAGTTTCTCACAAAAATTGATAATACCAGCAGAATATTGTAAAAACAATTATTACTAAATGATGATGACAAAACTTGTGATTCACTACGTCAGCTTGGTAGGCAATGTCTTATTAGAAAGTATATAAAAATGTTAGCATTTCCTGTTTCTAGTTAGACAAACTCTGTATTAGCATGTTTTTGTCTCCTTGCTGCAAGATTAAAGTGCCTTAACCTGAACCTACCATGTTTTGATCATTTTTAAAGTATATTTTTCCTTTGACAGTTTTGTCCTTCGGACCGGAAAGTACCTCTCACTCTAGGCCCAGGTCAGAATTGGGCCCGGTGGCATGTACCCATACGGAGAAATGGCCACATCGGCTCTTTTGTTTTGAAAGACCTCTGACTAAATTGTCGTTCGAAAGAAACCAGCCACTGTTTCTGATCTGGGATTGGAGGATGAGTCAACGTTCCGGTGGATCAACTCATGGAGGGTCAGGTAAGGAGGACTTTACCTTTTTTTCTGTTTTAGATCAGGGACTTGTTACAGTACTGTTTTGTCAGGGAGATTTGCATGTGCAGATCAGGGACAAAAAGATTGCTGTCTTGTCATAGATCAGGGAAACAGAATAGGTAGGCAGTTATTCTAGATAAACTGTGAAAAGGTGTAAAATCGTGGTACCACGTGATAAGAAGGGTTATGTAACAATTTTTAACTTAGCTATGGCAACATGGGAAATCAGTGCACGAAAAGTTACCGAGACCCGCCCCTAACCAAGGACGCGAAATATATGCAATTACAGTTATACCCAGGGCACCAACGGTGCCAGATCCACACACTTTATTGAATGATTTGAAACCTCAACAGAAGTATTTTTCTGTGGTAGATATTAGCAATGCATTTTTCTCAATACCGATACACCCAGACAGCTAACATTGGTTTGCATTTACATTTCAGGGGAAACGGTATACATATATGAGACTACCACAGGGATATTGTGAAAGTCCAACAATATTTGCACAAGAAATGGCAAGTAACCTAGTGGGATTTATCCCACCGAAAGGTAGTCAGATTTTACTTTATGTAGACGACATTCTGCTGGCAGCCCCCACCCAGCAAGAATGCAGAGAGGATACCATAGCATTATTACAATTTTTAGCCACTCAAGGACACAAGGTAAACAAAAACAAACTGCAACTTTGGAAAAAACAGGTCAAATACCTGGGATATGTAATATTCAAAGAAGGCAGAATATTAGATGAAGACAGAAAAACAGCAATTTTACAAGCACCTAAACCAACTACCAAGAAGGAAATTATGTCCTTCCTGTGTACTACTAACTTTTGTTGGAGTTGGATACCAAACTATGTTTTGGAATCTGCTCCACTGACTAACTTGATATTCAAAAAGCCGATGGCAGCACAAGATTTATTACAGTGGACACCAGAAGCAGAATCAGCTTTCTGCAAACTGAAACAACTGATAGCTTCTTCCTTAGTTTTAGGATTACCAAACTATCATAAGTGATTTTTCCAAACTGTAGACTGTAAGCAGGGTTATATGACATCAGTGTTAACACAGCAACATGGGGACAAACAACGCCCCATAGCTTATTATTCATCACAGCTAGACCCAGTGGCGCGATCCTTGCCCCACTGTGTACAAGCAGTAGTCACAGCTGCAATGGCAGTGCAGGCTTCAGCCTCAGTAGTATTGTTTCACCCTCTCACATTGATAGTGCCTCATGCAGTCGCAATTATTTTACTGCAAGAAAAAGTAGCATATCTTTCTCCTGCGAAACATCTTTCCTGTATGACTATACTGTTGAGCCAACCTCATATGACAATTGAACGATGCACTACTTTGAATCTGTCAACCTTGCTCCCAACCCCTGAAGATGGCAAACCACACTGCTGCCTGCAGGAGATTGAGCAAAAGACACTACCCTACCTAGAAAAGACCTTACAGATGTTGCCGAGGTGACATACTATGTGGACGGCTCGTGCAGGAGGGGTCCTACAGGACAGAATCTAGTGGGGTATGCAGTAGTTTCTGATACCGAGATTTTAGAAGCAATGTCTTTACCACACAACTTATCTTGCACAAGCAGCATAATTGATTGCCTTGACAAGGGCATGTACCTTAGCACAATGTAAGAAAGTAAATGTTTTTATTGATTGTCAGTATGCTTTTTCTACTGTACATGTTTTTGCGAAGCAGTGGAAAAAATAGAGGGATGATAACATCTACTGGTAAACCAATTAACCATGCACAATTTATTTTAGATTTGTTAGACTCTATTCAGTTACCTCAGAAAGTAGCTATTTGTAAATGTGTAGCTCATACCAAGCAACAGGATAGAATTTCAAAAGGTAATGTGAGGGCTGATACAGCTGCAAAACAAGCAGCTTCAGAAGTTTTTCTTTTGAGTGAGGAATTACAACCATCTGAGATTTTAGACTTAGAAATGTTAAAAACAATGCAGACACTTACTACAAATGTAGAAAAACAGAAGTGGATAAAATGAGGAGCAATCCTTGAGAAGGGACTGTACATCTCCAAAGAAAAGAAACCGATCTTAGATCTAACTTGTTTAGATATGCAGCTTTGTTGAGCCATGGGCAGTGCCATGTCTCAACAGGGGGGATGGTACAGTTAGTGAATCGAGTGTTTACAACGTATGGATTTACAAACTACACAAAAACCTTTTGTGCAGCATGCCATGTTTGTAACAAGCATCATGCACAATGAGCATTGAAACCTAAGCAAGGGAGTTTCCCTATACCACCGTATCCGTTCCACACTATTTGTATGGATTTTATAGAACTGAACAAATGCAAAAATAAGAAGTACAGCCTTGTCATTATAGATATGTTTTCCAAATGGGTGGAAGATTTTCCAACTAAAAATCAAGATGCAGCTACTGTAGCAAAAGTCCTTGTTAAGAAATTATTCCTAGATTTGGCATACCGGAAAAGATTTATAGTGACAATGGCACACACTTTATAAATCAAACTATACAACAACTTAGTCATTATTTTGGGATATCTCTGAAGAACCATTGTGCATACCACCCCCAATCTGCAGGATTAGTAGAGAGGCATAATGGGGTTTTGAAAAGTAAGCTTAGAAAATTGATTAGTGAGGCACAAAAGAACTGGGTGCACTGTTTATCTCTGGCACTGTTGAGCATGAGAACTGTTCCAAATGTAAAAGGGTTAACTCCTTTTGAAGTTCTGTTTGGGAGGGCATATTATATACCTCAATGGAAACCTCTCATGCCTGCAGAACAGGAGGCTGACAGTTCACTTGCAGGGTATATGAGGCGATTTTTGAATAACAAACTTTTGCAGTTAAATTCTGTTTCGGATAAAGAGCAAACAAAACCATCAGAAGCAGCAAAAGCCCCAGGCGCATGGGTCTGGGTGAAGATAGTGAAGAGAAAAAACTGGAGTTCTCCGAAGTGAGAAGGGCCGTACCAGGTACTACTGTCGACACCCACTGCAGTCAAGATCGCGGAGCGAGCATCCTGGATTCATTTGACACACTGTAAACTGGTTAAGAACTTTGAACTGGATAAAAACCTTCTTACTGTTGTACAATGAGAACAAAATGACCAGGTATAGAGCAAACAGAGATACAGAACAACCTCAGAAAACTTGCATGATTATTCTGGTAGTTATACTGATAACATTGTTCTTTTTGTTGTGACCTTTCCTTTTTCCTGCCACAAAAGTTGAACTGATTAAACGTGATGAGCCAAACATAGACTGGCACCCAAACTTTAACACTTATCAGGCAATTACACATGTGTATGCTGAGACTTTCAATGTTTCGAACTGCTGGATTTGCACAGCCATACCAACAGCATGCGGGGGGGGGGCTATTAATGACTGCAGTCCCCCTAGGGGTCAATGAGACCTGGGAAAATTTGGTTTATGACACAGTAGCTATTAAAGCATATGATAAGGTAGCACTGTATTTGCCTGTGACACAAAAGGGAATTGTATGTTTTTATAAGAATGACACAATCGAAGTGGGTTGGAGCAAGTGCAATGTGACTGTACATTACAAATGTTATACCAAAGCAAACAAAATGGGTGGAACTTGTAGTTCAAGTTATGACTCATTTCTTGAGTCCATGCATAAGATTATTGACCAAGTGCAACGTAATCCTGTACTTTTTAAACAACTATCTCTAATAGATAGGAAAATGTTTCGTGCAGGGCAGCCATTTCGTAACAAAGTAACTACTAAGGTAGAGGATTGTTATTTTGTGTGTGGTAAAAAAGCATATAAATGGTTACCTGAGAATTGGTCCGGCAGTTGTTTTTTGGGGTACCTGGTCCCGGCCATACGACACACTGCAGTTTTGCCTCAGGGAAATATTCGAAATACCCGAGATGTGGCCAAGAAAGCTGTCAAAAAGCCTGAAAATCCAGTGGGACAGATCGAGGCGGGCTGGAAAGACCATCATACTGTGGGTACCAAACTGACGCACATGGACTTGAGTGATGCTGTTATATCATGGGCAGGCATATTACCTGCATATGGTACAGTAAAATCGATTTGGGAGCTGCAAAAACTGTCAAAACTTCTTGAAGTAATGAGTAATGCAACTTTTTCTGCTCTTGAACTTATAACTGATGAACTGAATGCTATGAGAACTGTAGTGCTCCAGAACCGAATGGCTCTTGACTTCACCCTAGCGGCAAGAGGTGGTACGTGCACTTTAATCAAAGAAGAGTGCTGTGCGTATATACCAGATCATCAACATGAGATAAACGACCACCTTGAGGTGATACAGCAAGTGTCAGCCATGACCAAACCAGGCCCAAACCCTCTGATGGACTTTTTCCAGAATTTGTTTGGGGGGTGGGGTTCCATCCTAATGAACATCCTGATTGCCACTTGTGTGGGATTACTCCTATTAGGAGCAAGTATTTGTTGTGGTATCCCCTGCATGAAAATGTTAATCAAAGAATTTATAGATATATCAGTTTCTGAGACTATGTATCAAAGTACTGAACTTGAAGAATTGTTAGAATGTGAAACACTTTCATAAGTTTAAACTGAATGACTTTCTTAACTGCAAATCCTGAATGGAAGAGGTTAGGAAAAGAAGTAAACTGTTTATGCTTTTGAAAATAGAATTAAAAAGTATTAACAGGGGGGAAATGTCAGAAAAAATATGTATTAATGTGTGTATGCTTAATGCTAATTAGAAACTAAATAAGTTAACTCGTTTTTCATTCTATTTTATATGCACTGTTTTATATACAGTTGAGTTTCTTATGAGACTGAAAAGATGCTTTTTGAAACTGCAGTGTGCTTTCTGAAACTTGCAAGATGCCCTCTGACCTAGTAATTGCTAGCACAGCAATATTCATGTTTTTGCCTTTTGCTAATGTACTTGAGAAGCAGGTGATTATCTGCTAGGTCAGGAAAAATGAATGAACAATGATATATTCTGTAAATGTAATGATTCTAAACAATCAGCTCTGTTCGAAGTATGAGAACATGTGCAGCTGCAAAAGTTTAGAGATAACATAGACAAAGGACTGTTAGAAAAATGAACTGCAATCTATACTTGCTTTGTGCTTGAATTAGCCATAGTACCTTGAATGGTAACATTGCATATATTTAACCGGTGGTAGCCAAGGCCACATTGTTTTTCTTAGGAAGTTTCTCACAAAAATTGATAATACCAGCAGAATATTGTAAAAACAATTATTACTAAATGATGATGACAAAACTTGTGATTCACTACGTCAGCTTGGTAGGCAATGTCTTATTAGAAAGTGTATAAAAATGTTAGCATTTCCTGTTTCTAGTTAGACAAACTCTGTATTAGCACGTTGTTGTCTCCTTGCTGCAAGATGAAAGTGCCTTAACCTGCACCTACCATGTTTTGATCATTTTTAAAGTATATTTTTCCTTTGACAGAAACAAACTCTTAATCTTATTTAGAAATTGCTTTCCACATAAAATATTACATATTCATAATAATCAGTGTTAACCCTGAATGACTCCTCCATTTTTTTGTATTTTATTATATGTTTGTGTTTGTGTGTATGAGCATCTGTGTGTCTGTTTGTGTGAAGGTAATAGCTGCTAGACCCTTACTGTAATCTTTTGTCTTGTAACAGAATTCACGTCTGTACCACAGCCTGACAGATCAAATAAAAGTCTGCAGATTAAACCATTTTATATTTATATTTTTACTGCATATATTTCTGCTGTATATTATTTGCTTTAATTTTAGCTGTACTGAGCAGAATGTATAAGTTAAAGTTCAATTATTTCAAAATCCTACATGGACATGACATTTCTGAATAAAACTTTTTTTTTTTTGCAGATCTTACAGATGCACACAAGTGTCACACCAATAAATAGCCCTTTAACTGTCAGACAGGATAAATCAAGTTAAAATGTCAATACAATGTTAACTAAAACAGGTGTATATTTACACTGAGCATTCTGATTATTATCGTCTGAATTAGTTGCACTGGACATTGCAGAAAATGTATGACACGGATGAAGATATCACCTTGCCTTTTTACATAAGAAAACCTAGCATCAAATATTACTTATGATTTTGTTCAATGTGAAAGTGTTTTGTTATAACTATAAAATGTAGGCATGGATTTATTTCCTTTTCCCATCACTTTGTATGCTACGAAAGGAGAAAACTTTTACCAATTTAAATAACATTTGTGGTACAATAGTGAAGAATTGTTTTTGGGGCATTTTACATACATGAACATTCTAACAAAAAATGTATTTATACAAATACATCCATGCAACATGTTCAGGAAAATGCTTATTGAAATGACAGTCAGATCTGCCATCTTAGAAAAAAAATGAAATGATTCAAGCCTCTTTTTATTTTCTGCAACATCAGAATGAGAGTACAAAACGCATGGGTATGTGCTGGAACACAGTGAACATTATTTATGAGTCTCATTTCAGCTAATAAGATTCAGGTTGTCCAGTGTTCTTTCCTTATTACAAAATGTACCAAGTCTATATAAAGCAAAGAGAACTGATGAGTGCATTCCCAGAGTATACAAAAGAAAAAAATTGGGAACATTTTACTTTCAGATTGTAACAGTTTTTTCTAAGCTATTTGAGATGGCATTAAGCTACTTTTGTTTTTTTAACTATATTATGGCATTTGATTCTTCCTATTGACATTTCTGTAAGGATTCTGCATGCTCACTCATTAAGGCACAAGTTGCAAGCTGCAACTGGACTGCCTCTCTACATTTTTAAGCCACAAAAAGTCAAACTTCTTTAACAATATACTACAATGTGAATTGCAAATGTGATTTAGCAAGTAATATAACAGTTATTAGCATAATTCTTCAACAAGAGGTCATTGCTGTTTTGGGCAATCGTACTGTAGATTCAGATACCCGTAATACAATCCTGAGGGCCTTAACTGCAATGTTTAGAATATCAGAACTCACAAGTTCAAATGGGGTGATATATACTAAGGCCAAAGTTGATATGCTCCAAAGTAGGGTGAGCTTGCAGTCAGATCAAAATAAATGAAAAAGAAAGGAAAGAGAGAGACCTGACTATGTTAATTGTCCTACACTATGACACATGCAGGATATTAATAAAATACATCATGAAACATTTCCTGAAGGTAGCATGACTGATATGTAGGTACTGCTTTGAGATGTTTACAGACTTTAAAATATTGAGGAAGGAATAACTACTTTATTTATATGTGAAGTGACAGGTATACTCAGCCCTGCATCTGGAAAGGTGAATCATCCTCCTCTGGTACAAGAGACTATTTTCTACAATAGCAACCTGGCCTATAGAGCAAAGAAAGAGAGAAAAAAAATGAACGCCCAATCTACAATTGTAGGATAGGAAAAAAATATACAAACAAAACTCATACATTCAGTACTTCTCAGGTGTCCTCACTCTGACCATTGGCAATGGAAGTCTGGATGATGGCCTTCTAGGTCACTATGGTGGTGCAAGCACTGCTCGCTAGAGCGAATTACTCCTGCAGCATTAATAAAATCCCTGCTGAGACAGTGTTGGGCATCCAGCTTCTACTGGTAACCTTCATGAGAGTCCAAAGGTGTTCCAAAGACCAAATTATCACCGTAACAGCTACAAACAAATGCATTCTGAGGGTCATGCTGCTCAACGCTAAAAGTCTAAATCTCAAAATGCACTCGCTCGAAGCACTCCTTAAAATGGACAACATCAACATTTGTGCTATAACAGATACCTGGTTCAAGCCAGCAGAAAGTACCCTTTCACTACCAGGAACTCATTCCACGCCTTTCAGCCCCAAAACTTGGACCGAAGCTCCAAAGGTAAGTGGTGTTTCCATATTTATAAAGGATGCGCACACCTCCAGACTGGTAGCCCAACATAACGCATCAGAGATACTTCAGGCACAGCTAACATTGGGTAAGACAGCAATTCAGGTCGTAGCCTGTTATAGGTCCCCAACCATGTCCCAAGACACTCACTCCATGTTCCTAAGCACCCTTGAGAATATTAGGGTCCAATCTAACACACTCATACTTGGCGACTTCAACTTCCCCTCCATTAACTAGGAAAACTACTCATGTACCAATACACTTGCCCATTTCCTAGAATTCATTAATACCAATGCTCTGGACCAGCTCATTCTTATTCCCTCTAGAGGTAGCAATATCCTTGACCTGGTCATTATTAACATGGGCGACTGTTGCTCTACACTAGTAGTCAACTCCTCCCTGGTTAGATCTGACCACAAACTAATCACCTTGGAAATCCACCCCCCCCCTCCCCAGCAAAGGTAACCACCATGAAAAACTTATGCAAAGCTAACTTTGGGCTCCTTAGAACAGAGGTGGCTAACTTCACGGCACCCATGCAAATGGAGAATAATTGCATAACCGCCGAATCATACACCAATGCACTGTGTGAAGACGTACATAAATGCATGGATCTCGCCATACACAATAGAACCAAGATGCTCTCCTCCAAAAAAGGAAGCCAATCTGGTGGTCCCCTGCCATAAACAAACTCTACAACAGAAGCAGGAAGCTGATGCAGAATAAGGTAAAGTCCCAAGACTGGAAAAACTCCCTTATCAGCCTCAACAAAAAGTTGAGATCCCTCATCAAATTCTCTAAAGCTAGCTGTGAAAACAGAATTGCAGCAGATAGTACAGACAACCACTAGGCCTTCTATAGTTATGTAAAGAGTCTCCATGGCAATACCCAGATTTGCTCTGAGCTACTGTACAATGGTACTTCCTATACTGGGCCAACAGATATTGCAAATATACTGGCAGACAGATTCAGTGCTAACTTTACTCCCCCCCCAAAGGACCAGTCACGATACTAGTAGATTGCCAGGCACCCAGTATTACTGCTGCACAGGTTAAAACAACACTTTCCGATCAAGGCCAAGAATACAGCTTCCATGGGACCTGACAATATCCCTGGCTGTGCTCTACATGAACTATAGAGTGAACTGGCACCTCACTTGTGTGCTTGTTCAAACACATCCTCACGTCAGCCTTTGTCCCTATCAAATGGTGCACTGCTACAGTTATCCCTCTCCACAAAGGAGGAGTGACTATAGACCCTGGGAACTATCGCCCCATTAGCCTGATGAACCTGATATGCAAAGCCATGGAACGCATCATCATGAACCTAATAAACAAGAATATCGGCAATCTTTAAACTCTGGATCCCACACAGTTTGGTTTTCTGAAGGGTAGATCATGTCTGTTCAACTTGGTCGACTTCTTTGAGGCAGTCACCAGAGCTGTGGATGAAGGCAAGGTGGTTCATACAGCCTACTTTGATCTTTCCAAGCTCTTTGATACCATTCCCCACTCAGGAATCATAGAAAAACTCACTAAGCTAGGCATCAACCTCTAGATCACTAGGTGGGTAGCAAACTGGCTCACAGATAAAACCCACAGTATGAAAGTAGCTGACTCCAAGTCAGACTGCCAACTAGTCACAAGTGGAGTCCTACAGGGTTAGGACCTAGGTCCTCTCCTGTTTGGTATCTACTTCTCTGAAGTCCAGGCCAACACGAAGGGACGCTGGCTGACAAAGTCCACAGATGATTGCAAGTTGGGAGCTATTATTAACTCCCCAAGTGGTGTTGACATCCTACAGAATGGCCTCAATGAGACCAACAACTTGTGTCAGAACCATAGCCTTAAGCTCAATGCCAAAAAATGTGTCGTCATCCCCTTTGGGGAAAAACCCAGCTCCCATGAATTACCACATTGATGGTAGTACACTGAACACAGAACGCTTTATGAGAGATCTGGGAACACAGGTTGACAGAAACCTCTCTTTTGATCACCACATTGCCACTGTGGTCGGAAAGTCCTTCTATGTGGTACATCTCAATAGTAAGGTTTTGCATCCAGGAAAAAAGAGGTCCTTGTCTCCCTCTACTCTTCCCTCATTAGGCCAATCATTGAGTACAATGTCCCATTTGGCATGTACCTCACTAGACACCTGCAACAACTGGAGAGGCCGCAAAAGTACCTCACAAAGAGGATCCTAGGCCTTAAACACTTGTCGTATATGGACAGACTCAAAAAAAAACTCCAACTATTCTCTGTCTCATATTGCCTACTTAAAGGCAATCTCTGCTTGACTTACAAAGCCATGTCTGACCCAGCTCTTTTAGAAATTCTACATCTAAAGAAATCCCAATCCGTCCACACCACACGCTCCAGAGACCTCAACCTCATTACCACAATTTGGTGGAATAAATTATTCACAGCTTTTCGGCATGTCCAGACCATTTTTATTTTTTTAGTCATTAGTTCTATGGTCTGTGTTCTTCACATTTTGTTGCAGCATTATCACAATTAACAGAACATGCTGGAGGGACAGGTTAATAACCCAGAGACTGCCTATGCTATGGAATAGACTTCCCAAACACATCAAGCAGAGCACCTCGCTGACCCTCTTCAAGAGAAATCTTGATGAGTGGATGGAAAACAGAAAATTCGCCCCGGGGATAACTTCCGTGGCTCTACTCAACAGAGGCACTGGGAACTAAGGTTGGGTGGCACTATGCCGGGGTAATCCTATGGCTAGACTTGTAAAGGCCCCAGGGCCACTAGCCTAGTACACACCTATGAACCTATGAACAAGCAGGCACTCCTAGTGATCCCTGGGTAACAAATAAAGAAATATTTTTGATTGTTTACAACTCCACAGGGGTTCCCTGCCAAATATAGTGCCATAAGAAACCATGGTCATACTGCAGATCTCATGCTAATGAATAATGACCAGCATCTCATGTTCACATCTCTTCCATGTTTCAAGAATTGTGAAGCAATGTCAGGCAACCCCAAAGCAGGAACTGTGACAGGGTTCAAAATGGCCTGTGCTATTATTTCTGTACTTGAAATGTTACTGCAATTCATGAGATATGACAGTAATGTGTAGTGTGATACAAAGCTTTGGAACATTTGAACCAAAAATCTTATTTTTGCCTCCATTGCCTGCAGGTTTAATTATATGAAAGACAATGGCCGGGATTCACTAATCCTCCATGTAAGACTAAATAAGTCATACATGGAAACTGCAGCCTAAGAAGAAGATGTTAGCACGACATGCATATTCATGAGGGTGAGCTGACTCAACTCTAAGGCTAACACAGAGTGTGCATGAGTGCAGGGGGCATGTCGGACTGCCGAGCAGTCCAAAAATCCACACCCCTGCAAGTCCCTCAATCGGCAAATGTCAACTGACATGAGTGAGTCTGCTCAAATGTGTACATACCAACACTACACTCCCCCACATTCTAAACCCCTGTACAATTATAAAATGTAAAACTTTCCTTTTTTTTTATTATTCCCAATATAGCTGCCTGTATTTGAGTGTGTTTGCACGGGTTTGCCCATTGCTTAGCTACAGTTAGCAGTTTAGAGATCGAAGAGGATAATAAGAAACTTATATGCAAATTCAGCCAAATAGCAATAGCATAGTGGTAGAGCCGTCACACAAAGAAAAGTTATTCCCTGTTCAAGTCCCACCACTCCCCTTTCTATTTTCTCTAGGAAATCTGTATAGAAAAATAATTCCTGACATTTATTAATTTTAGTATAAAGCATTGAAATGGCCTATGTAGTAGTGAACGATATTTGATATATATATATATATATATATATATATATATATATATATATATATATATATATATTAAAAAAAGGTGAAATGGTTATGCATACTGATGAATGCATAAGTAACATATCTTAAGCAATGTGAAGCACTGCTAAGCAAAGTTTACCAGTATTAAGCACATTTAAGTATAATTGCTCATAGCTTAGCACTGCTTTAACTAGCGCAATGGCTTTGCGCGGAGCTGCACATCTCGCCAACTAGCGAAAACAAAACATGTTTGCGCAAAGCTGCGCACTGCGCTAACTAGCGCAACATCGGGCAACGTAGAGCACCGTAGAGCAATGCTGGGCAAAGTTGAGCAAAGTCGGCTAAACACAGCCACACTTCCTAGCCGGTCTGGCCAGTAATAAAATAAAAAGCAATGACAGGCCTCGAACCTGGGATACTGTGCACCATAATCACAGTACTGAACCGCTAAGTCATGACAGCTTTTGATATGCATGCACTTTCAACACACACATACATATTAATGAAAGTTTACCCAGTGCTAAGCAGGTGTGCTTTCAGCTGAGATTTTCAAAACCGGCCAATCACAAATAAGTGCTGGAAATGAGGCATATTTAAGCCCCATAGGTGGGAATACTTGCCATAACTGGTTGTAGCTCCCATCTGCAGGCAGCATGACTGGTGTTGGAGAGGGCTCTCGCTTTCGAGCGCAATGGTGGGGCATTGAGGAGTCAAAAGTGATGGTTTGGCTCCTCGTCCATAATCATGATGACAGACTCCTGCAGGTTCAGTTCCAGGGCACTGAATACAAAGCGGAAACCGGGAACCATCTAGCACATGATCTCACCAGTGCCACAGGCGTCCCTCGGACTGGTGAGCAGGTCAGACACCACTACTCAGACCTGAAGAGACGGAAGCAGGACTGACTGAACCAGTGGATACAATAGGCCCGTGGGATGGAAAATGCCCCACTACTGAGTAGGTAGCCATGGAATGAAGTATGTAAGAATTGCTATTGTAGTCTATATTATGGATAGGTATATGTCTCAATATCACTTCATTTACTTCACAGCTGCAGGTGTCCGTGTTGTGAATCAGCAAGCCTATGCAGATAGGCTGCTAAGACTGTGCCACCAGGCAGGTCAGTAATTATTCTGCATGCATTGTTATATAAAATAAGTGAGAGAGCATGAAAGAGAGTGTTGTAACCCATTAATAAAGGTATAATATGTCTTGAATAAGTCTTCTGCATGCAGTGTAATATCAAAGAAATGCGAGAGCCTCTAGAAAAGTGTCTAATGTAATTAATAAAGGTATAATTCCTGGAGTGTGTCCGTGTCACTTTTTAGATATGTTGTTGTACTCTTGCATTATAGAAATATTACTGTTGTATTAAGCGCTGTCAACCCACACTTGGGTAGGCCCATATAAAGTGGAAGAAGAGAGTGCCAGTAGCTGTTAAGCATATATACAGTCCTCAACAGTTGGTTAATGGCTGGCATGTATAGGTTAATCTGGCACATGAGTAGCTTGTTACTGTGTTCCCCAGAAATGTCAGTGTGCTGCTAGAAATGTAGGGGGCTGTTAAAATATAATTGATAATGTCACCTGAACACATCCAGATATGTAGATATATAAATATAAATAAAATATATAAATACATAGCAGTAACATCTGCATCCTGGACAGTCTGTATGTCAGATATAGGTCAGGTATATAAAGAACTAGCAAAACCCATTGCACAATTTAAAGGATATTGCCAAGTGTAATAATACATGTAGGGGATATATACCTGCAGTCAATAGGAATGTAGTGTAAACTATAAGTACATATAAGTTGTTAATGGAGGTATCTTTTTACACCCTACTGTATGTGCATAAACAATGCAATTCCACACGTCAATGGGAATGTCTAATCTCAAAACATTTGTTGGGACATATGTCCTATTGGTTTATAAATATCTGCATTTACATTGATGCATGTGCCCTGTTCAAATACCACAATCTTGGTGGCCTGTTGCCACCAATCAATCCTGCATGCTGTTGGAATTTCCACTGTTATTCTACATATGCATGTGTTATGCTTGCTGTTCAACTGTTGGAACTCTGGTGTGTTGGGTTAATGGGAATACTACTGCATGCTGTTACAACTCATTTTTTATTTTATTTTATTATTTTTGAAGTTTGTTTGCCAGGATAATCCATTGGGCCGAATGAGCCCATTTTCAATGGAGTCCTGGGGAGAAAAGCTCCACAGATACAATGTCAAATATGCAATAAAGAATAAAACAGAATACAGTAGTATAAATGTTACATAGCATTTTGTTAGAGTGTTAGAAGTATAAATATAAGCAAAAGATAATGTTAAAGCAACATGAAAAACAAGACAGAAGAGCTTAAGCAACAATACATATAAGTTGACAAATTTTAGTTGTCTATGTACACAAGCAAATGGAAAAAGTGTTAAGTAAAATTTTAGCTAGTAGATATATACAGAGAATATTTACATAAATGGTAGCTACAATATGAATGTTCCCATAGGAGGGAAGAGTTGTGGAGTAGGGGGTGAGTAGTAGCTGGAGGTATTATGCAGGATGGGTACAGGAGCATTCCCAGAGAGAAGATAGGTGTGAATGGAGGAGAGATTTAAAGATTGAAAGGCTGCTGGTATTGCGGATATGAGATGGGAGTGAATTCCAGAGGTGGGCCAGGGAAAAGGAAAGTAAGAGTTTGCATGCTGGACGGGCTGGTTTGTGGAGTTGAACTAGGTTCTGAGTGTTGGTTCTGAGGGGTCTGTTAGGGTGGTGGATGGTGAAGGCTGAGGAGAGTGAGAGGCAGAGTAAGGCCTTGAAAACGAGTTTGTGAGCATGAGTAAGTTGAGTGTAGGTAAGGTAGTTAGGGAGCTCTAGCCAATTTAGTTTGTGGAGGGCAGTACAGTGGTGGGAGGAGGATCTAAGGCCAGAGGTGAATTTAGCGATTTTGTTGTAGCAGGAAGATAGTTTTTTTTAGTAGAGGATTTTAGGTTAGTTAAGAGTGGGGCGCCATAAAGGAGAGAGGGGATGAGGTATGTGGTAGATAGGAGGAATCTGGTGGATGGGGAGAGGAAGCAGATATGCCAGTAGAACAAACCAAGTTTCTGATGTGTTTTTTTAATGTTAGTTTGTATATGGGAATCAAATGTGAGCTGGTTATCAATGAGAGCTCCTAGCAGTTTGGCATTGGAAACGATTTCTAGGAATGTGTTAGTTTGACTAGTTATTAGGAAAGAGTTTATGTCGATAATCATGCTTTTTGATGGGGTGAATAACATGAGTTTGGTTTTTGATGGATTGAGAGCAAGATGATTAGCATCCTTGGAATGCTGTTGGCTTTTAACAACCCATATTGTCATTAAATCCTCCTAAACCTAGAACATATGGGAAGGCCGGTCCCAGCGGACCCACATGTCCCACCTCAGCTGGCTATGGCACCTGGCACCAGCAGGTCCAGTGCCCAACCTGGGACCTCCTCTTCCATTGGCCCTCTGCCACCTTCAGGTGGAAGCACTGCCGGGGATGGGGCTCATCCCCGCCCCCATGCAAGCGTGGCCAGAGGAGGGCCACCTATCACCCTCTGAACGGTCCAGGCTGTGGTGTGTAGGGAGATCGAGCGTTCAGTCACTGATCCTCTACGCCAGCTTGAGGCACGTGTGGCATGACTCATGAGTGAGCCTGCCCCTCCTACACAGCCCCCAGCACAGCCACCCTCTGGACTGTGAAGGTGCAGTGGTGACTGCCCATGGGTGGGGATCTCAGTTCCACTGTTGCCATCTGTGGACTCATGGGCTTGCGATTTCCAAACATCCTTCCACGTCAATGGTGTTCACCCACCACATGTGTCATATTCCACCCCTGTATGCCTCTTATTTGTCTTGTCTGTTTACCTCCCCAACCTACCTCCCCATATATACCCACTTCCCCTACCACACATTCCACTCTCACCTGAAAAAAAAAGGGCAATCTGCTCCCATAAACAAATTACGCCCCATACATAGCTGCCCGTTTTGCACACATGTCCGCTGGACACATAAACTGATATTTAATTGGCAGTACAACATAATTTCTTGTCCTCACCCCTCTCTCAGGGGTGTAAGGTTTCATATTTCCCTCCAAATTTCTAGCATATGCACAGCTGTTGCTGTTAAAGAAATGGGCAGTTATGGACCTTCCCTACACCCATCCTGCACATTCCAAGCTGTTTTTCCCACTGTCTTTCCCTCTTTGTGCCCCTTTTCACCACTTTCCTATCTCCCCATTTTCTTTTCTTTCAAAGAAATGAGCATGGGGGTTAGCGGGAGTAAGCACTTTTAAGCAGTAGTTAGCAGGTTTGTGCGAGTGTGCGCTTGTGTGTGCTTAGCTAAATATTGCTAAGCTTCACGCAAACCAGCGCAAACCAGCTTACAACTGCTTAAAAGTGCCTTAGTCACCCTGCATGTGAGGGCCCTTGTTCTGCTCAGCAGCAAAATAAAACACTTCTGTCAGTCTCAAACCCCGGACCTTGGACACACTAGACTGCATGACGTACCACTAAGCCACAGTAAATATACAGAAGGTTGTTGCTGAAATAGATATATCATGCATCAGAATGCGTGAATGTAAAGGAAAGATAGGAATGCCATAACACAAAACCTGTTCTGTGTAACTTTACCAGCAGTTGTTGTGGAATTGCATTACATGACTGTGATAACAGAACCAGCCATTCTAGCAGTAAATAATGTTACAGCAGCACTTTACAACCCCCACACAGTATCATAGCAGGACAATCCCCACCCAAATGTACAAAATACCTGTGTGTTCAGGGTCCACCAAGGATGTAGGTAGGCATACTCAGTACTGGAATTGTCCAGTTTTCTTGAGCATCCTGTGCTAATGTCAACAATAAAAAAGCAGAAACTGTGCAGAAGTGAGTACATTAATATTCACAGTATAGCAGCTCACAAACAGTTCATGTTCCAAATGAATACATCTTAATAACTACTTATGTATGGCAGCTAATTGTATAAGTAGAAAAGAAACTACATAATCCCACGTATCTTGTGTTAGCATTTGCAGGGGTGAGTACAATTCTACACTGACAACTGTGTACTGGAAGTGGCAACATTCAGGTCTGAGTACAACATTCAAATCACTGGCTACACCCCTAGCTTCAGATATAAGAAGTATACCAACCTTCTCACTTACACAATGGTGTCCACAGCAAACAAGCATGGGCCCCACTTTGGAAAGCTGAAAGGGCTATGCCTACCTGACTTAGCAATTTATAGCATTTGGTTGCTATGACAGTGAGTACTGCAATCACCACACAGCAAGCTGCATGCAATTACCAAATGTGGCCACCAATTGGTGCAGAGGCCATCACATGCACATGTGCAGATACCTAGAAAAGCAGGCTGCACTTGTTGTCCACACTTGCAATTATTCCATTGCTGTTACAGAGGAGAGAGAGAGACAGAGACAGACAGACAGACACTGACATCTACATCAACATCAACATCAACAGCAGCAGCAATAATGTCCAAAAACAGCAGCCAGCACCATGGAACATGGAACCATGCAGGCGGTTGATTATTGGTTGAAAATAAGTAATCTTTATCCACCGGGTTTTAACACCTTACTTATTTGTATGGTGGAGCATATACTGACTAAAAGTGTGTTCTATTTCCATCAAGAATGTTATTTGCAGGTTCAAGGTACAGCCATGGGTGCTTCCTTCGCCCCTACATATGCCGACCTCTTTATGGGCTATCTAGAAGAATAATACAAACAAAGATAAGCTCACAAAACACTTCTGTGCCTTCAGTAATAAAATAAAAATGATAAAGAAACAAAGGTAGGGCACCGTAAAGGCAGAAATTGTTGTCAGTATATCACAGCGACCATTCGGTCGAGCACGTAAAAGTAAAATACACCACAGTCTCTAGATATAAAAAGCCTAAATACTAACGCTCAAAAAACAGCAAAAGTCCAGTTCACTGCTAAAAGTAAAATATTCCATGTGTATCTTTAACACTAGTTCTCCTCCACGGAGCAATAGCTTGCTACCATAATCCAACACAAGGAACCAAGCATTCAGCGGAGTTGTGTAAAATAATTTTATTTAATCACACGGCAAGCGCTTTCAACTTTGGTCTTCTTCAGGCCGATAAAAACATAGTAAATTAAATGCATTTATATAGGGCTGCATCATCAAAAATTATTGATGTCACATCCTGCTTAATCTTCTTATATAGAGCCAATTTCTTCTTATAAGAACTTATTATTACAAGCATCTCCTCAACACGCTTTGCTTAAAAAACAACAAATGCATTACACTCAAACCAATAATCTATTATATGTGTGTATAAAATCCTCAATGCATGAAGACACATATATATGCGTACACTCCAAATAATAAAAACATTATAGGATGACATTAAAAATAACATTAAAAAACATCTAGCAACATTCAACAAAATTCCTTTCATAAATATGGATGTATGTAAAGAAAAAAATTTTTCTGCACAACCCATGAAATGTAATAAATGGTTACACAGCATTTCGAGCATATAAGATCTTGCGCATTTATATTTATATTTACATACACATTACAAATATATATCTGTATACCCACATTTCCGTTGTTATACGTTCCACTAAAAACATTAGTTAAACTTAGCTTGAGTCTACTGCAAGGTAAAAAAACAAGCTACAGTATTCATGAAAATACTAGACTAATATAAATAAGGAATCATTAAAGATATAAAATAAACAAAAACAATACACAATAATCAAATATCAAATATGCTTTTAACAAAAATGGTCCATATAATATTGCTAGCACATAACCTATGGAATACAAAATGTGATGAATTGTTATATTGATTTTACATTCATATAGTCATACAGAAAACTATTACATTATTAACTACAACCAGTCTTAGAGTTTCCTAGCCTTAAGCACTGGCTTAATGGACACCCTGTCTAGGATACCAATATATTACACACAAGATGTAAAAAGTATTAGATATATTTATAGAAAATATCGGGATATCCTTCTGACAGATCCTATAATCTCTAAGATGATAGATAGTACCCCCAGATTTACCTATAAAAATAAACTCAACCTGCACAGAATGCTGTGCAGTCCGAATAGGGTTGATGATATAGTAAACCCCGTAATGAATAATTTAACTAAAAAGTGCAATAAATGTAGTTATTGTAAGTTCATAAAAGAGTCCAATACTTTTATACATCCTACCACTGGACAAGAGTTTACATTTACAGCAGCAGCTACATGTGAGTCTGACCATGTTGTATATTTAGCCACCTGCACATGCTGCACTGCATTTTACATAGGGAAAACGGACCGAAAACTCAAAGACAGAATTAGGGAACATCTGTATAGGATCAGAGTGGCTTCCTCATGTAATGCGTTATCTAAACATGTTAATAGTACATCTAAAGAACATACCTTTAAATTTCAGGTTATTCAGGTTAACCAACCAACCATTAGACGAGGTGACATGTTTAATTTAACTGAGCAGAAAGAGGTAAAATGGATTATCAGACTTAGGGCTGACCGTGACCCGGGTCTAAATGACAGGGTGTCCATTAAGCCAGTGCTTAAGGCTAGGAAACTCTAAGACTGGTTGTAGTTAATAATTTAATAGTTTTCTATATGACTATATGAATGACTATATGAATGTAAAATCAATATAACAATTCATCACATTTTGTATTCCATAGGTTATGTGCTAGCAATATTATATGGACCATTTTTGCTAAAAGCATATTTGATATTTGATTATTGTGTATTGTTTTTGTTTATTTTATATCTTTAATGATTCCTTATTTATATTAGTCTAGATTTTCATGAATACTGTAGCTTGTTTTTTTACCTTGCAGTAGACTCAAGCTAAGTTTAACTAATGTTTTTAGTGGAACGTATAACAACGGAAATGTGGTTATACAGATATATATTTGTAATGTGTATGTAAATATAAATGCGCAAGATCTTATATGCTCGAAATGCTGCGTAACCATTTATTACATTTCATGGGTTGTGCAGAAAAATTTTTTTCTTTACATACATCCATATTTATGAAAGGAATTTTACTGAATGTTGCTAGATGTTTTTTAATGTCATTTTTAATATCATCCTATAATGTTTTTATTATTTGGAGTGTACGCATATATATGTGTCTTCATGCATTGAGGATTTTATACACACATATAATAGATTATTGGTTTGAGTGTAATGCATTTGTTGTTTTTTAAGCAAAGCATGTCGAGGAGATGCTTGTAATAATAAGTTCTTATAAGAAGAAATTGGTTCTATATAAGAAGATTAAGCAGGATGTGACATCAATAATTTTTGATGATGCAGCCCTATATAAATGCATTTAATTTACTATGTTTTTATCGGCCTGAAGAAGACCAAAGTTGGCGCTTGCCGTGTGATTAAATAAAATTATTTTACACAACTCCGCTGAACGCTTGGTTCCTTGTGTTGGATTATGGTAGCAAGCTATTGTTCCGTGGAGGAGAACTAGTGTTAAAGATACTCGTGGAATATTTTACTTTTAGCAGTGAACTGGACTTTTGCTGTTTTTGAGCGTTAGTATTTATGCTCTTTATATCTAGAGACTGTGGTGTATTTTACTTTTACGTGCTCGACCGAATGGTCGCTTTGATATACTGACAGCATTTTCTGCCTTTACGGTGCCCTACCTTTGTTTCTTTATCTAGAAGAATATCTTATTTATGATAAATCCCACAATATATACATAGAGGAATTGGATATATGGCGAAGGTACCTAGATGACTGTTGGTTCATTTGGAGATGTGATCAAGAATACTTGTTAGAATTTGTTCAATATCTTAATGACAATGTTTGGGGGATTGAGTTCACCCTCAATGTGCAATACAATCAAATTGAATATTTGGATGTTTGTGTGATCAGAAACAGTGACCATACACTTGACTCAAAAATCTTTAGAAAATATCCACAATATAATACATTATTGGATGCTAGTAGTTTACACCCTAAACATATTATTAAAAACATCCCCTAGTCCCAGTTTTTAAGAATTAAAAGAATATGTTCCAATAAGGACAGTTACAAATTTTTTCAGCAGGATCTTAGAAATAGATTTTTTGCTAGGGGATATAAACATGGGGATGTTATTTTAGCCTCTAAGTGGGTGGAACAGTTTAATCAACAGGATTTACTTGAGTACAAGGAGAAGAATCCCTCAACTGTGACACTGATTAGATTTGTCACAACATTTGGTAGAAACATCAATGTTATTAAAAGAGTGATCAAGAATAATTGGAATATTTTAATGACTAATCCAAGGCTTATTAACATTCTGCCCCCAGAGTGTCTGTTTTCCTATAGGAGAGGTCATACACTGGGCTCCTATTTGAGTTTGCATAAGAGAGGTAGACACAAAAATGTTGGAGGGATACAGTACACATTGTCAAGAGTTGAACTAAGGGGTTGTTTCCCTTGTGGTCACTGTTCCTTTTGTGTTCATGTTAAGAAGTCTAAGGAATTTTCCAGTAAAAATGTCAGTATAATTTTTGACATTAGATGTTTTGGTACTTGCGGAACCAGTTGGGTTATTTATTTGGTGACCTGTTCATGTTCTGCCTTTTATATAGGAGAAACATCTAGACCATTTAGAATTAGGATGTCTGAACACTTGAGTGATGTCAGAAACAAACATTGTTCTAGTGCTTTATATAAGCATGTTTTGACACATACAAATGCGAAATTTCACTTTCAGATTATTGATGTTATCAGGGGGGATTACAATGACAAATCTGGTTGGCATGATTTGCTAAACCATGAAGAAAAAGCATGGATCATTAGACTTGGTGGGTTGTTTCATCCAGGTCTAAATGAATATTTATAAGTTTTTGTATGAATGGTATAACAGAAATTTGTGGTTTAATATACTGGATGTCTGTTTATTAATACATACTTATATATATATATATATATATATATATATATATATATATATATATATATATAAAACTTTGGGTATATATTACCCAAATTTGAAATTACAGACTGTATCTTTAAGTTGATCCTCACCAATTTGTATAATTAATTAGCTTAAGGCTATATATAGTCAGTGGATATAATGTTTTATTATCACTGAAGAAGGCTATATGCCAAAACCGGTATGATTTTGGATTCACACTTTTCACTATTAAAGAATTAAATTGTGTTCCATGGTGCTGGCTGCTGTTTTTGGACATTATTGATGTGTGTTTGGCTGTTGCACCAGCCCTACGTGTGAGGTCTGCTGCGGTGTTTCCTTATCAACAGCAACAGCAACAGAAAAAAAAAAAATAATAAACAAAAAAAAAATAAAAAAAAAATGACACACGGAACTGAAAATTACAAACACATACAAAGGAAATGTATGTAACAGATATGTATTTACTTTCATGTAGTAGATGTTTTTGAAGAGTACTCTACATCCTTTGAATCATCCATATGTGGCAGCAGTACGTATCTATGCACAGATGCCCTGCATAACTACTGCCATGGACAAATCAGTGTGTAGCTGTGTGCAGTGGGATATAACTGTGACATATGTAGCTCAGCATTAAATGTCAAACATCTGATCCATGTTATCTGTGTTCTGTACAGTAGTGTGTACAATGGCTGTTTGGGGGAGTAGTGCATACAGCTATATAAACATGGATGTGACAGAGTAACAAATGCATGATAGTCATATTAATGTGTAGCTTAGCATTGTCGACTGCTGTACCAGGCTAGTATGCTAATCTAGCATTTGCAGCTATATATACACCCTCTAGTATTATTGTGTGCTCACATGTGACACCTGTTCATGTTGCAGCAAGGCCCAACAGGTCAGCCGTGAGGTCCACGGACTTACAACAGTGTGGACCTTGTGTGTGTATGGCACACACGTGCGGAGAGATTTTTCTGTGTCAAATATATTAGCATCTGTACATGTGCATAGAGCAAGGGACATACTGCAACTGTTTGTGAAGGGTGGACATATACATGTTGTTGAAGGTTGTTATGTGCATATTTCTATGTAGGTTGTAGTGTGTGGCAAACAAAACAGCATACAGTGCTGGTATATGACATGTGGTGGTTAAACGCTGTGGGTATGATTTGTCAGGTTTGCAGTGTTGCAGCCAGTGAGGCCTGCTAAAGCTACATGGGCTGAGAACACCTTCAATGCATTCCGCACAAGGCTGTGCAATATTATTACATAACTGTATACCTCACAACCTTCGCATAATTGATATTCCCACCATGAAAGGTGGACTTTATATGTGCCCATATGTATATCTATATGTACACCAATGGATGTTCATATGTATGTGTGTATATATATATATATATATATATATATATATATATATATATATATATATGTGTATATCTATAGAGAGAGAGAGAGACAGGGTCATAGTTACTGTGACAGATGCCTGGTGACAAAGCCATGGACTCAAGCTCAATATTGAAACTGCATTGGCATTCCTTCTGGCAAAACTCTGTACCCATGAACTACCACATAGGTGGTAGTGTACTTAACACCGAAAGTGTGATAAGAGACCATGGGACACAGGTGAACAGTAGTCTCCCCTGTGATAATCACAGTGCTACACTAGTCATGTAATCTGTCTACTTGGCACACCTCATCACATAAGATGTGTCATCCAGGGAAATATAGGTTAGTGTTCCCCTCTGCTCATCACTTATAAAACCCATTATAGAGTACAATGCCCCGTTTGGTATGTACCTCACAAGACATCTACAGCAACAGGAAAGGCCACAGACATACCACACAAAGAGTAATACCGTCCTCAAACAGATGCCCTATGCAGACCATCCCACAAGACCACAGCTAGACTGTGTCGCATACCACCTACCCAGAGGTGACCTCTACCTAACATACAAAACTATGTCAAACCCAGAGCTGTTGGACATGCTCCACGTAAACAGATTACAATCCCTACAAGCTACATGCTCTAGGGACCTAAACCTTGTCACCTCAATCAACAGAACATGCTGGAGGGGTAGATTCCTATCTCAGAGACATCCCATACTCTGGAACAAACCACCTATCAATTGCAAATAAAGCTCCTCATTAGCAGTCGTGATGAATAATCCTGGTGGTTGGATGGGAGATAGGAAATACACCCCGGGAATCACCTCTGTGGCTCTGCTTGACAGGGGCATGTGAAATTAAATTACATGTATGTCAAAGGCCAGGGTAGCGTATGGCTAGGCTTCTATAGGCCCTAGGGCCAATAGCCTATTACCTACCTATGAACCGATACACACCCACATGTACTTGTTGCAATAATTGCTATGTGAGGTTGACTGAGTGTGATGGTGAATGTGTTGGTGAATGTGTCAAAGTTCTGTATATGTGTGGTAGCTTAGTGAGAACTGTTTCTGTCATGGTATTTTGTGTCCTAGCTCTGATCCCAGCAAAAGACGTGCATGCTATTGCTAGGCAGAAACAGCAGTATGGCATATGGTCTGATGTAGTCCCTTGGTGTCGACTGGGGTGTGCCATTGTAGGCTAAAGCAGTACATGTATGCTTATTGACTGGTAATGCTGGTGAATCTAAATCCTGTATGAACTGTAGTACTACCTGAAGCTGTAGGCCTAAACAGCACAGTATGGTGTATGTCCACATTGCCTGGAACCACTTTTTTGTGTGTTCCCTGTAGTCCTCACAGATTACATGCCTCAGGCATAGGTTTTTGTAACTAGTGACAAACAGTACTGTATGGTACACAGGTAAAGCTCATCTGGGTTGCCATACCTTTGTGTCTTGTATGTATGTCTGATGTGTGTGTGGGTATGCCTGTAACATGCCCTCGGTCATATGTGTGTTACAGGATATAAGTGCATATCTAGCAACATGTATAGTCTAGTACAGCAGTATGCCACCTATATTAATGAACGTGCACATATGTTAGGCAGGGGTTTGCCATCAACAACTAGTGTGGTATACTGGTAAAACTGTAACTGGACTTTACAATCATTGCAAAGGATGACATATTTCTTTATGCATTAGCTTAATATATACCTCCTGTGGCTAGGTGGTGCATTGTGTCGCATACAGTGTGCCATGTACTGTTGTATAGTCTTACATACTGGTTTCTCTTTGTTGCTGTGCAAAACATGGTTTGATATATAGAGCATGCCAGGCACTGTCAGGCAGTTGTGGGTTGAGCACTGATATGTGGTATTGAAGGTGTGTATCCTCTGATAGCCAATAGGTTGCTATATATGTCAGTTCAGTGATATCTGTACTTTAGAATGTTAAGTGTGCCACATGACTTGCTCACACATATTGTTTCATTGTCTTCCAGGGTCATGGCTTACCATTGCAACCCTACCTATAGCCTAGCAGAGGATGAACAGATAACAACCAGCCTGGTTCAGCACTACACCCTGCTGTTCTCAAGAACCAGCCAGAACCAGCATGAGCGGACTGCATTGTGCAAGATGTTGTCCGTAGGGTAAATGACATAGGCATGCATAACCGGACCTATGAGCAGGTACGCCATCATTGCAGTGATTTACTTAGACATGTCCGGCAGCATGCATCTGATATCCGTAGGCAACAGCTTGCCACAGGTGGTGGGGTAGCCATCCATCCCCCCTCATCAGAGTGGAGGAGCTGCTCCTGAGCCTGGTGGCTCCTGGCCAACAACAACAACAACAGCAAACATGTATTATCATGGAGGCCGGAACCACCCAGCGAGTTGACATGGAGCGTGCAGGTAACATGGTATATCTGTAGACTACTGTTACCTCGATTGGTAGATCATGCATATGTGAGATATGTACTGTGTAGTTAGAAGATGTGGTGCTTGGTGTTGTGCAATACCGATAATTTGGAACATAATCTGTAGGCCTGTAAATGTCAACCATTGTACTACTGTAAGATTGCAAACCCACAGTAGCAATGCCACAGTTGTCGCCACTGACAAACTGTCTCATATCCTTGTAGGTCCCTCTGGTGTGACAGCAAGGCAGCAGACCCATGCTGGTGAGTGTGTTCTACATTTAATATTGCAAATTAAATGTGCATGTCTTAGGTGAGGTATAGGCCATGTACACATAACACACCTATGCATAATGCATGCTGTGCATGTTTGCTGTGAGACTATGCACATCTCAGTAATGTGAGTAGCTGCCTCAAACACATGCAATACACAGAGCACCCCACACAATTGTGGCAACACTGTAGCAGACATTGGATAGGCAGAGTTGATACACATGCACACAACATACACAACTTTGTCATACGCAGTACACGTTAATATGCTACACATGGCGTATTCAGACACCTGCTGTAAGGTCACACTACAGTATCCCAAATGTTAACCACACAGCACACATTATATACCTGAGGGGTAGAGGCCTATCATGGGGCTGTGTGACACTCTTCAACACATAACACATTCATGTTCATAGGTTCATAGGTTTATACTAGGCTATCTGCCCTAAGGCATTTATAAGCCTAGCCCAAATTTTTGTGGCTTACGCCACCCCTTATATGAAAAAATACCGTGCCCATTAGTTTGTTGTGCCTCTGTACAGCAGTGACACAGAGATGATTCCCGGGGTAAACCTACGATCTCCCATCCACAGGTCTAGATTTCTCTTGAACAGAGTCAGCGAGGTGCTCTGCCTCACATGGACTGGGATTTTATTCCACAGCATACGGAGTCTCTGAGTGATAAATCTATCCCTCCAGCACGTCCTATTTATATCCGTGCTAAGGTTTAAGTCGCTTGCTCTAGTGGTTTTGGTGGATTTGGATTTTTTGAGGTGGAGCATGCCCATTAATTCCGGGTTGGACATGGCCTTGTATGTCAGGCACATGTCACCTCTGAGCAGACGGTATGTGACTGAATAGAGCTGGAGTTTCTTCAATCTGGCAGCATATGACAGATTTTGGAGTCCCTTTATCCTTTTGGTGAGGAACTTTTGGGGTCTCTCCAATTGCTGCAGATGTCGGGTGAGATACATCCCGAATGGGGCATTGTACTCAATCATTGATCTGATAAGTGAAGAGTACAGGGGAACAATAACCTCACTAGATCTGGATGTGAATCCCTTCATGATCAGGTGGGCAATGTAGAAGGTCTTTCTAACCACTTTAGCAATGTGAGTGTCAAAAGAAAGGCCACTGTCAACCTGGGTCCCCAGGTCCCTGATAACCTCTTCTGTGCTTAGTGGATTGCCACCTATATGGTAGCTTGGGGTTACCTTGTTTTTCCTGAAGGGTATGACTATACATTTTTTGGCGTTTAACTTCAGGCCATGGCTCTGGCATGTTAGGCAATGCTTCCTATTGGGCAGCTTACAAACCCATGTAACAACTGGCTGTGAAATGGTGAATGTAGTCATGGTACTGCAGTTCAGGTACAGCATGCTAGGTGCCGGTCCATGACCACATGATGCTGCATGATGATGGCTCATGGTACTACACCCCATCCGGTTACAGTAACCACAGTACTACACATATCATTCATTGCTATGCACCTCAGTGTTTTGTGTGTGCAAACATATGCACCTATACACAATATGCATAGCAATCACCATTTGTACAAAGTGACACATATATGTCTTGTAATGCTATTGAGTGTATAGGTCACATGACACACATTGGGTATGTATGATGTTTAATGTTGCAGTTGTGTTGTAGTATGCCATGTCATGGCTGACACTGGCATGTCCACAATATGTCCTACACTCACCATTATCACTGTACAATGGCTATGTTGAGCAATGGTATTCCATCAGGTATACATGCACCACTCATCCTGTGTGTATACATATCATGCATGTGCTAAACCAGTGTCCACAATTATCTGCTAAAGACACAGATGCTCTAATCAGAAATGGATATCTATGTGACACACAGATACACATCCAGCCATGGTATGTATATCTGTGAGTGATGGTGCACAGGACATTGCCGAGCTTTTAATACTTGCACAGCAATGTTGTGTCCATGTACACCTTGCATTCCAGGGTGAGGCCAATCATGAACAACAACACACATGCATCAAAGCCATGTATATTGTTATTAGCAAGAGCTGTCTACACTCGAACTGCATGCTGTTGAGCAACACGTGTCCTGCATGCTGACACGTGTGATATGACTGTTTGGCTTGTGATACTGTACCCCACCATCGACCGCTATTGAATATGTTCTGGATTGCTGGTGGTGTGTGTGTGTGTGTGTGTGTGTGTGTGTGTGTGTGTGTGTGTGTGTGTGTGTGTGTGTGTGTGTGTGTGTATGTGTCAGCTTTAGTAAGGAGTGTATTTGTGTGCATGTGTGCATGTGTTCATGTGTGCATGTATTCATGTGTGCATGTGTTCCGACATCATGTACAGGTCGTAAAGTGCGTTTCCTGTCTTCCTTTCACAGGTGCTGACGTTGGGCTGGTTCACTGCAGCAGGGAACCTGATGACACTGAGCCAAATAGTGATAATGAGGATAGGTGTATTGAGACACAGGCATGTTTGCCAGGGTCTGTCATTGGGTCACCAATCAACAGTACACAAGTGTCCACCCCATCCATGCGCACAGTCATACTGCCAATACATCCATCACCAATGACCTTAGCTGAGGGACAGTGTACAGTCGGCATTGGCCAGGACAGTGTGGTATCTATGGCACATGCATCCTGACACAGCAGCCATACCCAGATGTCTGGAACGGTACCACATAGGCAGATGTCCAGGAGTTCTCGTCGGAGCACTGCTGCTCATCATACCGTTGGCAAATGTGCCACAGGTCTTACAACCTCACGCATGTTCCAGGCTGTCATGGATGCACAGGCATGTATGGAACGGTACACCAGACAGGGACTAAGGGCAAAGAGGGCACATAACACTGCTGTAATTGACAGTATCCATGACCTAGCAGGTGCCATCTGTAATTACACTGAGGTCACTGATAGATGTTGGGGTGAGACATTAGATGTCCTCTGCAATGTCATGTCCATGTGTCAGGACAGTGCGGGACAGTTGGGACATCGACGTGGATGTATGCCAGTAACATCAGCAGCTGGCAGTCGCCGCGGATGTCCCTCAAGTCATAGCTGCTCCCTTAGTGCCAGTACCAGCCATAGCAATGTTGGAGGTGGGATGTCCATAGACCGTCCTAGAAGACCATATGCACGTGGCTCTGGACAGTCCCAGCAGGGACCTGGGTCCAGTGTACATTTGTCCACCTCTGAGGATAGTACCCAGTCTGGCTTAGTACCTGATACTGTGAGTAGCACACCTGCCAGGCACAGGTACCATATCCATGGTCAGAGATGGTGATCTGTAAAGCCTGGCAGGTACAGTCTGTGGCTGTCCCACAAATCCCCATATATAGCAGCCACATGGTGGAACTGTGTGCATGCAGACACACACACACAGAAACTAGACACATAGGGCTAACACATACCCGCACCCATTACATCAACATTGGCCCATAGCAGTACTCTTGGCCCTCACACACACACACACACACACACACACACACACACACACACACACACACACACACATATACATGTCGATTGTATGGCTCAATGTAGGCCTCTGGCAAACAAACAACACACCCTGTGCATATGATGAAACCTGTGCCACCTCCTGTCATCTGTAACATTGATGCAGGAACAGGCTACCATGGTGCTAATGCACAGGGTGACTTTATAGCAGTATAGCAATGTTAGCATGTTGTCAGCAGTAAAGTGTAATGATATCCTTGAAGGTGTAGCTGAGCAGGCATGATGCATTAAAGCTATGATTGTCAATGTAATATTGTTTACATCAGTGTTAGTTCCAATAGTGTATTGTCCGCCCACGTGCCACTTGGCTAATGTGTGTAGTATTGGCAGCATGTGTTAGAGAGTCTACAGTACATGTGGGATGTGTTTAGCACAGATTTGCAGGTGTACATTTGTGAACATGGTGGAGGTGCACTGTCTGCATGTACGTGCATAGTGGACACATGGGCAGGGTGACATGCCCTCTATTACACAGTAACACTCCATAGTTTCTATTGGTGGCCAGTATGCATTGTACTACACACATTGTGGAACTTGAGTACACATGTGTGTATGACATGGTTTGACACTGTGTTTTGGGTGATACTATTACTATCTGTCATTGTTTTGCATTCTGGTAGTATACATAACCTCAACAGCCTGACCATAAACAATTATTAGATGATGTCTTGACAACTGACACACAGATGTAGGACACACAGTAACATTTGGATCCTTCAGGTACTATACTATGCCAGTAACCAGTGGTATTCACCTGCATCCATTCCTGAGACCACTCCTGTTTGGCATATAGCTCTCTTAGGTATAAGCAATCACAGTAGGGATATGTCCGTCCACATCTGGAAATGCATACTGTGGCCTATAATGCATTCTCCAGATGACACACACATCCTCCACAAGGGTATCATACAGACAGATCCCTGTTGTCAAACCCATGCTGTAAAGCTATAAGCCAACTAAAGCATAAGTCATCCACCTTTACAAAACATAGTATCTCCACAGTACCACATAGGTAGTAGACACCGACATGTTGAACAGGTACCAATGTGTAGATGCAGCCAAGTGTTACATCATCTCTCCTTTGGTAATCACAATTCCAAAGGTATGTTGAAATCCCTCGGTGGATCACATAAGCAATAAGGGGTCTGCATGCATATCCACAAAGGTTGTTGTACACCTATAATGAATAGCCATCATTGACAGACGTTGCTGCATTTGAACAGGTCTGAAATATACCTCAGCCATTAACCTTCACTCACCCTATTCAATAGAAACTGTAATGAGTGTGTGTGACACGGATGACCTAGACCAGGGATCACTGCAGTGGCGGGGCTTGTCACAAGCATGCAGATGTGACCTAAGGCCTGGAAAGCAGCAGCACACTCTGGTAAAGATGACAGATGTGTTCATGAAAAAAGAAAGGTTCCCACCTATGAAATAATTGAGGTCACATGTACGTATATGTATTTGTCACACAGCTACCTGGCATGTGCAATGCACATACTGTTGTCATACAGTAGTAAAAGCAAAACCCACAGCACATTGATCAACAGTGTCAGACACACACTCACCAAGTGCAGGATTCAAACCCTTACCTAACTACTGTATGATAATAGAACAGTACACATTATCATGACGTGCTATATACATTACTGAAAGCTTTCCTTTCCACAGGTATAATTGTAGGATGGTGACATCATCAGACTTGACAAAGATAAGTATACCACTTTCAAGGTGTTTTACTACTCTCCAAAAAGATTGCTCCTCTCCAAGGAGATCACACACAAACACACACAGTTGTCAAGTGCAGGATTCAAACCCCTACCTAGCTACTGTATGATACTAGAGAAGTATGCATTAAAATGGCGCACTATACACATTACTGGAAGGTTTTCTTTACACAGGTATTTACACAGGTATATCTGTAGGATGGTGACATCATCAGACTTGACAAAGATAAGTATACCACTTTTAAGGTGTTTTACTACTCTCCAAAAAGGGTGCTCCTCTCCAAGGAGATTACACACGCAGAGTAGTCAAGTGCAGGATTCAAAACCCTACCTAATATGATACTATAGGAGTACGCATTAACACAATGGACTATACACAGTACTGGAGGTTTTCCTTTACACAGGTATATTTCTAGGATGGTGACATCATCAGACTTGACAAAGATAAAAAGAAAAAAAATTAAGCTTGTTTCCTGCCTTTCCTGTTAAGTGGTATAGACTATTTGTAGGCTTCTGAGCCCCCAAGCCCTTCTGTGTGGGAGGGAAGCCTTCTAGCTTAGTTTTTTTTTCTTATAACTAGCCAGTTTTCTAGTTTCAGCACTCAAATCTGTTTCTTTGATCTCAGCACTTGTTCAGAAAAAAAAAAAAAAATTCATCTGCTTTTACTGTACTTGTGTTTCTACATACTTTTTTTTACTTTTGCATCATCTTAAAAGTACTCAATTGTATTTATTACTACTTGGTGTAATTCATTCTAAGCCTTTTGGTTTAAACACTTGGGCTTCGGACCAGTTGTTTTGCACTGAGAGGGTTTGTGGTCTGCACTGTAGTGGCAGAACAGGTAGCTTACATCCTTCTAGGTTGGGAACTGCTGATTGAGGGCTCAGTGTCTGTTATTCTAAAAGTGTATTAATTCTGGTTTAAGCACTTGGGCTTTCAGGCCAGTTATTTTACATTAAGAGGGTTCGTGGCTTGCACTCTTGTGGGAGGAGAGGCTGGACTCTGCCTTTCTGAGCTGGGAATTTCTGGTTGAAGGCTTATAGTACATGCATATCTGAACTGCTTCTTACTGAAGTCGGTGCACCTTGTTTGCTGTGGCATAGACTGAATTCAAGCCTGCTGGATCTAGCTTTGTTTGTGTAACTTGAGCACTAATCCAGGCATTCTCTAAAGTATTCAATTGTATTTATTACTGCTTGGTAGTAACTTGTGTAGCTATCATTCTAAGTCTTTTGGATTAAGCACTTGGACTTCAGACCAGTTGTTTTACATTAGGAAGGTTTGTGGCATGCACTGTGGTGGCAGGACAGGTAGCTTTCATCCTTCTAAGTTGGGAACTGCTGATTGGGAGCCCAGTGTCTGTTATTCTTAAAGTGTATTAGTTCCGGTTTAAGCACTTGGGCTTCAGGCCAGTTATTTTACATTAAGAAGGTTTGTGGTCTGCACTCTTGTGGGAGAAGAGGCTGGACTCTGCCCTTCTGAGCTGGGAATTTCTGGTTAAAGGTTTATAGTGCCTGAAAATTTGAACTGTATCTTACTGAAATTTGTACACCTTGTTTGCTGTAGCATAGACTAGATCCAGGCCTGCTGAATCTAGCTTTGTTTATATGCTTGTTGTTTGTTTGCTTGTTATTTTCCTGGAATGCTAATTCCACCTAATCTGTGACTTCTCAGCTTCTGTGGATCACTAGTGATATCTGCATTGCTTACTGTACTTATTTCCTTGTTTCACTTGAAAGAAAGTTACTGTTTGCCGTTTTTGCATTTAAGTTACCTGTAACACATTGCACTTAAGTTACCTGGCACTTGCTCACTAAAGCAATTATATAAGTCAGCACTAAAAATTAAAAGCACTACACCCTCACTCCCCACTGGCCCTGGTTTTCAATTATTAAGGAATTCCCAATATTATTCTAGCATGTCCAAAGGTCAGTTGTCAATCTCCTCCGGTCCAGCTCGTGAATCTGGGAATCTTGAGGCAATGTTTCAACTGCCTCATGTACACAGACAACCCTCTCCTCCTCCCAACAAATTCCAACACATGTGAGAGATGCAACCATATAGCCAAACTGGAGGCTAAGCTCTCTCAACTCAGTACTGGCATAACCAGTCAGGAGGAGAAGGAAACCACACTCACTACAATTCCAGTCTCACATAGACCTACCACGACAGCAAACCAAACACATAATCACACAAAAACATACTCGGAGGCTCTAAATAAAGATCTGCCGAAGCAGCAGAGACCTCCAAAGCAGAAACCCAAGCAGCTGCTACCCCAAAACAAAACACGTGCAACACATATCTCACAAAGCCAGTGTGCCAAATAGTCACAGCCCTTAAGACTAAACAACACACCTGATACACTTGTAATAGGTGACTCTATCGTCAGGCACACTGACGTCCCGCTCACCAGGCTGAACAAGGAGAGGGTCACGGTGAGCAGCCTGTCGGGCGCTAGGATCCGCCACATAACACAAGCACTCAGGTCACTCCAAGGCAAGTACAAATATGACTCAGTCATTGTCCATGCTGGTGTGAATGACCTGAGACGTACCTCCCTGGACTACATGAAAAGAGACATAAAGGAGCTCTCTGAGCATGTAGCCCAGGCCGGTATGACCCTGACCTTGAGTAGCATCTTACCCTCACCAAGAATGATGCCACAATATGAAGACAAGATGATCAATTGGCTTAAGTACTGGTGTCATTCAAAGGGGATCCAATGCCTGTCAGCTTGGGATGATATGCTCGACAAGCCACGATGCTTCACTAGGGACGGCTTGCACCTGTCACCCCTGGGCTTTCGGATATTGGCAAAGGCTCTTGCTACCCCCATAGTGCCTTTTTTAGGCAAGGCTCAAAAGCAAACCCACCTCCATAGGTATCACAAGGGATAAGAAACTAAGAGTAATGCTACTCAACGCCAGAAGTCTAAACCTCAAGATGCACGCACTCGAAACTCTCCTTAGCATGGAGAACATCGATATCTGTGCAGTAACAGAAACCTGGTTCAAGGCTCCTTAGAGTGCCCCAGCACTACCAGGTTATACCTCATACCATGCTTTTCGGCCCCAAAACTTGGACCGAACCACAAAAGGAGGGGGAGTATCGATATTCATCAAAGATACCCACACCTCCAGGTTGGTGGCAAAGCACGAAGCATCAGAGACTATCCATGTGCAACTAACAGTGGGTAAAACTGCCTTCCAGTTTATAGCCTGCTACAGACCACCCTCCCAAACCCAGGAACCCCACTCAGCCTTCCTGAGAACACTGGAAAATATGAAGGTCTCTCCAAACACCATTATATTGGGTGACTTCAACTACCCAAACATAGACTGGGAGCATTACTCTAGCTCCAACACCCTAGCCCAAAGGTTCCTAGAATTTATAAACTCAAATGCTATGGAACAACTTGTTACCACTCCCACAAGAGGGGAAAACATACTGGACCTGATCAACACCAACATGGGGACTCTATGCTTCAGACCAGAAGTGTATCCCTCACCGGTAAGATCAGACCATAAACTAATCTCACTGGATATTCACATCCCGACCCCACCCCCTGCCCAGAAAACCACAGTGAAAAACCTCTAAAGCAAATTTCACACTCCTCAAAACTGAGGTGGAATCCTTCAAAGCCCCCGGGCCTGTGGAAAATGCCCAGACGCAGAATCCTTTATAAATGCATTCTATGAACACCTTCAGGAATGCATGGATCATGCGATCCCAAATAAAACCAAGACCCATTCCTCCAAAGGCAGACGTCCTGTCTGGTGGACCCCAGCCATAAACAAACCATACAATAGAAGGAGGAAGCTACTAAATAATAGAGCAAAATCCCAAAAAGGGAAGGCATCACTGATCAGTATTAGCAAAAAACTACGGGCACACATAAAATTGTCTAAGGCCAGCTTCGAGAGAAAAATTGCACAGGACACTAAGGATAATCACAAGGCTTTCTTTAGTTATGTTAGGAACCTGGGTGGTAATTCCCAGATATGCTCAGAATTAGTCCAAAATGACAAAAAATACACCAAACCCACAGACATTGCCAACATCCTAGCTAACAGGTTCAGCGCAACCCCCCCACCCTCCCCACCAAAAGGGCAAATATCAATCCCAGCAGAGTGCTGCCCCCCTGACATCTCAGATGCTCAGGTAAGAGCCGCCCTCTCCAAAGCAAAAAACACAGCATCAATGGGACCAGATGGTGTCCCGGGTTGCATCCTACATGAACTCCAAGAAGAGCTAAACCCAAACATAAAACTACTGTTCAATCTCAGCCTTACTACAGGATATGTGCCCAAAGAGTGGCATACAGCAACAGTGGTCCCTCTCCATAAAGGTGGTGCCTCAACGGATCCTGGAAACTATCGCCCCATAAGCCTGACTAGCTTGGTCTGCAAAGCTATGGAAAGGATCATCATGGACTTCATAAATAAAGATATTGGGGACCTACAAACACTCGATCCTACCCAGTTCGGTTTTGTTAAGGGCAGATCCTGCCTCTTAAACCTGGTTAATTTCTTTGAAACAGTCACCAAGGCCATTGACGAGGGGAAGGTGGTCCACACAGCCTACCTGGACCTCGCAAAAGCCTTCGATACAATACCCACTGGCATTATAGATAAGCTCACCAGCTTAAATATAAACCCCTATGTCACTAGATGGATTGCAAACTGTCTCAAGGACAGAACCCACATGGTTAGAATTGCTGGAGCCATGTCAGACTCCAAACCAGTTACAAGTGGTGTCCCACAAGGCTCAGTCCCGGGACCTCTCTTGTTCGGTATATATTTCTCGGAGGTACAGGCAAACACGGAAGGACTGTGGCTGACCAAGTTCACAGATGACTGCAAACTGGGCACCATAATCGACTCTCCAGCCGACACAAGCATCCTCCAAAAGGGGCTCATAGAAACAGACAACTGGTGCCAGAGCCATGGCCTCGAGCTAAATGCCAAAAAGTGTATAGTCATCCCCTTTGGCAAAAACAAAGTGCCCACAAATTACCACATAGGTGGTAATCCATTAAGTACAGAAGAAGTAATTAGGGACCTGGGGACCCAAGTTGATAGCAATCTCTCATTTGACAACCACGTGGCCAAAGTGGTTAGAAAAGCATTTTATATAGCCCACCTAATCATGAAGGGATTCACATCTAGATCAGGGGAGGTCATCGTGCCTCTTTACTCATCCCTCATCAGGCCCATAATTGAGTACAATGCCCCTTTTGGGATGTACCTTACCAGACACCTGCAGCAACTGGAAAGACCCCAAAAGTACCTCACCAAGAGGATCAAAGGGCTCAAACAGATGCCATATGCTGCCCGGTTAAAGAAACTCCAGCTCTACTCAGTGGCATACCACCTGTTCAGAGGCGATCTGTGCCTGACGTACAAAGCCATGTCCAACCCGGAATTAATGGACATGCTGTACCTCAGAAAATCCAAATCCCATCGAGCTACACGCTCGAGAGACTTGAACCTCAGCACTGAAGTAAATAGGACATGCTGGAGGGACAGATTCATAACCCAGAGGCTCCCTTCACTCTGGAATAAAATCCCACTCCAGGTTAGGCAGAGTCCCTCATTCAAGAGGAATCTTGATGTGTGGATGGGAGATCGTAGGTTTACCCCGGGTATCACTTCTGTGTCACTGTTAGACAGAGGCACAGTATACTAACCTCGAAAAAGGGCATAGCAAAATAAATTTAAAATGGGTGGCGAAAGCCAAACACATTCTGGCTAGGCTTATAAATGCCCTAGGGCAGATAGCCTAGTATGAACCTATGAACCTATGAAGTATACCACTTTTAAGGTGTTTTACTACTGTCCAAAATGGTTGCTCCTTTCTAAGGAGATCACACACAAACACACACAGTTGGCAAGTACAGGATTCAAACTCCTACTTAACAAAACTAGAGGAGTACACATTAACACAACACGATATACACATTATTCAAGGCTCTCCTTTACACAGGTATATTTGCAGGATGGTGACATCATCAGACTTGACAAAGATAAGTATACCACTTTTAACGTGTTTTAGTAGTCTCCAAAAAGGTTGCTCCTCTCAAAGGAGATCACACACAAACGTCACATGCAGGATTCAAACTCCTACATAACTACTTTATGATACTAGAAGAGTATGCATGTACACAACATGCTATACACATTACTGCGTGCTCTCCTTTCCACAGGTATATTTGTAGGATGGTGACATCATCAGACTAGACAAAGTGTGTTACATTAGGTGACATTAGGTGGGCTACATAGAAGGAATTTCTAAACACTTTGGCCATGCGATCATCAAAGGAGAGTTTACTATCTCACTGGGTCCCCAGGGCCATAATTACTTTCTCTGTACATGCTGGATTACCACCTATGTGGCAATTTGTGTGCACTTTGTTTTATCCAAAGGGGATGACTATGCATTCTTTGGCATTCTGCTTGAGGGCATTGTTTTGACACCAGGTATCTGTCTCTGTAAGACCCTTCTGGAGGATGTCTGTGTCAGCTGTAGAGTCAATTATGTACCACAGTTAGCAGTCATCTGCAAACCTGTTCAGCCATACTCCTCGCGTGCTTTCCTGTACCTCTGAGCAGTATCTACTGAACAGGTGTTGCCCCAGGACCAAGACCTGTGGGATGCCATTTGTGACTGGTTTATAGTCGGACGTGGCTCCCGCAACTCTGAACATGTGTGTTTGATCTGGGAGCCAGTTGCCCACCCATTATGTGACATAGTTCTTAATGTTCAAGCTGGTAAGCTTGTCCATGATGACAGAGTGGGGAATGGTGTCAAAAGTCCTTCATGAGGTCCAGGTGGGCTGTGTGGGCTACTTTCACCTCCATCTATGTCCTTGGTAACTGTTTCAAATAAGTCAACTAGGTTTAGGAGGCAGGATCTGCCTTTAACAAAGCCAAGTTGGGTAGAGTCCAGTATCTGCAGGTCCCCAATGTCTCTGTTTATGGGTTCCATCATAATTTGCTCCATAGCTTTGCAGACCAGGCTGAGTAGACCTATAGGGCAATGGTTTCCAGGTTCTGTTGTGGCACCCCTTTTGTGGAGCTGGATGACTGTTGGTGTATGCCATTCTTTGGGTACATAGCCTGTGGTAAGGTTGAGTCTGGACAGTGAATGTATGTGAGGGTGTAGTTCCTTTTGGGGCCGGTGTAAGATGCAGCCTGGAACACCATCCTGTCCCATTGATGCTGTGGGCAATGTAAGTTGGTTCAGTGTATTTCTTGCCATTTGTCAGTAGCTGATAGCATATTTGGAAGTTGCCACCTAAATGTTTGGTATAGCTAATGAATTATTTGTGGTTGTTATTCTTACATTCCTTGGCAATTTGTCTTTAGAAACTGGCCTTAGATTATTTTATGAGCGATCATTGTGTCTTCCTAATAATGATCAGTGATGCCTTTCCTTTTGTGAAGTTTGCTCTATCATGTGTTTGTTTCCTCCTTCTGTTGTATAGCTTTTTTATGGGCGACGACCACCAGATTGGTTTCTTATTTTTGGAGGAGTGCATCTTGGTTTTATTTGGCATGTCTTGATCCCTGCATCCCTGTAGATGCTCATAGAACGCACTTGTAAATGATTCAGCAGATTGTATAGCATTATTCTATAGCAAGGGAGCTTTCGAACTTTCCACTTTGGTCTTGGGAAGTGTGCAGTTTGCTTTTGAAAATGTCTTCACAGTGGTTTCCTTGACTGGAGGGGGTGGGAGTGGCGGGATGTGGATGTCCAGTGTGATTACTTTATGCTCTGATATTACCAACGAGGGGTTTATCTCGGTCGTGGAACACTGGTACCCCATGTTGGTGATGATCAGGTCCAGTATGTTGTCACCTCTAGTGGGCATGGTGACCAGCTGTTCCAGGGCATTTGAGTTTTTAAACTCTAGGAAACATTAGGCAAAGGACATTGTACACAAGTAATTCTCCCACTCAATGTTTGGGTAGTTGTTATCTCATCATATAGTGGTGTCTGATAGGACCTTTATATTTTCCACTGTTCTCAAGAATACTGAGTGAGGTTCTTGAGACAAGGTAGGTAATCTGTAGCAGGCTACAATCTGATAAGCAACTTTGCCCAATGTTAGTTGCACTTGCATGGTCTCCAAGGCCTCATACTGTGCCACTAACCTGAAGGTGTGGGTAACGATAAGGTAAATGGATACACCCCTTCCTTTTGTATTTCACTCGTGGTTTTGGGCCCAAAGATCAGAGGAATTATGAGTGTTTTACATGGAGCATGTCCAACAGCTCTGTGTTTGACATAGCTTTGTATGTTAGGCAGAGATCACCTCTGAGTAGGCGATATGCGAGAGAGTACAGCTGGAGCATTTTGAGATGGTCTGTGTATGGCATGTATTTCAGGCCGCTAATGCTCTTTGTGAGGTATTGCTGCAGGCTTTCCAGTTGTTGTACATGTCTTGTGAGGGACATAGCAAAAGGGGCATTGTACTCCATTATGGATCTAGTGAGTGATGAGTAGAGAGGAACAATGTCCTCTTCTATTCTGCACAAGACACCTTTTGTGATGAAGTGTGCCACATAGAAGGATTTCCTGACTACTGTGGGGATGTGGTTATCACAGGTGTGCCACTGTCCACCTGTGACCCAAGGTCTCTTATCACACTTTAGTGTTAAGTATACTACTGCCTATGTTATAGTTCATGGCTACAGAGTTTTTACCAAAGGGGATGACAATGCACTTTTTGGCATTGAGCTTGAGCCCATGGCTTTGACACCAGCCATCTGTCTCAGTGAGGCTGTTTTGTAGGATGTCCACATCTTTAGTATTTACAGTTATGGCTCCTAGTTTGCAGTCATCTGGAAACTTCATTAGCCACAGACCTTCCAAGTTAAAGTTTATTTAAGTACATACAAAACAGGACAGGACCCAGGATTGGGCCCTGTGGTACTGCATTCGTCACTGGTCCAAAGTCATACTTGGAGTCTGCTACTTTCACAGTGTGCGTTCTGTCAGTAAGCTAGTTGGCAACCCATCTTGTGACATAGCAATTTATACCTAGTTTAGTGGATTTATCTATAATTCCATAGTGTGGGATGGTGTTGAAAGCCGTGGCAAGATCTACATAGGCTGTGTGAAACACATTACCCTTGTCTATGGTTCTGGTGACTGCTTTAATGTCATCTATCAGGTTTAGGAGACATGATCTGCATTTTACAAACCCAACATGGTTGTGGTCCAGAGTTTGGAGATTACCAATGTCTTTTTTTATAAGTTGTATGATGATCCATTCCATGGCTTTGCAGAGCAGGCTCATCAGGCTAATGGGGTGCTAGTTCCTGGGGTCCGTGGTGTCTCCACCCTTATGTAGTGGAATAACCATTGCTGTGCACGATTCAGCAGGCACAAAGTCTGAGGTGAGGCTATGACTGAACATGGTACGTCAGTGTGGTGCCTGTTCATTTTGTAGTTTGTGTAGAACACAGCCTGGGAAGTTATCTGGTCCCATGGATGCTGTGATACTGGCTTTGGAGAGTGTTTTTTACCTGTGCCGCCGTGATGACAGCAACTTTGCAGTCTTCTATTATAGAGATGTGCTCTTTCATGAGTGAGAGGGGGGGTAAGGTTAACACTGTTCCTATCTGCCAGGATGTTGCCAATATCAGTTGGGTATGTATATTTAGTGCCATTGAGCTGTAACTCAAAGCAGATCTGAGTGTTGCCATGACATGGACCTGTGTGTTGGGCAGAGATCTCCTGAGTAGACAGTATGCAACAGAGTACAAACTGAGTTGAATTCAGTCTTGCTACATGGGGCAACTGTTTGAGGCCAGTAATCCTCCAATTGAGGTACTTCATTGGTCTTTCCAGCTGCTGAAGGTGCCTAGTCAGATTCATCGCAGGTGTGTTGCGGTACTCTCTGATGGGTCTGATGACTGATGAGTAGAGGGAACCTCCTTTGACCTACATGCAAAGACCTTGGCAGTTTGTGGGAACACATAGCATGATTTTCTGACCACTTTGTGAATGTGTTTCTGGAAGTACAGATGACTATCCACATTTGTCCATAGATCCCTTATTATCACCTCCATATCTAGGGTGTTGGCGCCTATGTGGTATTTGTATGACTGTAGCTCGAGGACATACTTTTGACACCACATCTGTCTGACTGAGACCCTTTTTAAGGATGCCTCTGTTGTCCCAAACATTGATTATGACAACATTTTGGCAGTCATCCGCAAACTTTGCTAAACATAGCCCTCTTGTATTTGACTGTATTTCTGAAAAGTATACACCAGACAGGAGGGGTCACAGGACTGAGGCATGGGGGACAGCAGTTGTTACCAGCTTGTACAGGAGACCACAATTCTAACCTTGTGTGATCTATCTGTGCCCCAGTTGGCAATCCATCAGATGACAGACATATTTATGCACAGGTTGTTGATTTTGTGGATACGACATGTGTCTGGGATGTTGGCAAAGGGCTTTTCAAGGTCTATGTGGGACTTGTGTCGCTCATTTCATTGATGTATGTCCTGGGTGACTGCCTTGTAAACAGTCTAGTAGGTTTGCCCATGACCAAACTGTAATTGGTAGGGTTGGGTGTTTGTAGGCTCCCAACAGCTCTGTTTATGAGTTCCATCATGATGGACTCCATGGCCTTGCAGATCAGGCTTAATAGGCTTATAAGACAATAGTTCCCATGTTCTGTTGTGCACCAACACTTGTGGAGTGCGTCAAACGTTGCTGTAACACATTCAACAGTTTCATATCCTGTACAGAGGGTAAGTCTCAACAGACTGTTGAGGTGCAGGCTCTGTTTGTTCTGGAGTTCACTTATGACACAGCTAGGGAAACAATGTAATCCCACAGATGCCGTGTTTTCAGGTTTGGAAGGAGCTGTTTACCCATTCTATATGTGATATCTGTGATTTCACAGTCTCCACTTATGATGATAGGGCCTTTTGTCAGTGAGAGGGTGGTATGTATGTATGGGCCTGTCTGACAGGATGTTGGCAATGTCAGTCATTTACAGTTTGCACTGACTCAGGACATATATGAGTATACATTACTATTTATGACATAGCGGAAGGAAGCGTCATGGTTCTTTATGGACGCCTTCACAGATTCTTTAGCCAGAACATGGATTGGATAATATTTGGAGTGCACATTGTTTGTTGATGATAGTGATTGCAGGTTTATTGATCTTCTCTACTTTTTCACTCTCTGTGAACAACTTAAGTATTTGTGGTACATAGTTTGATTATGACAGGGTTCCAATATATTATATGTGTCTGTTTTCATATAACTGTGTGCACAAGGCAGGATTGGTGAATAGTGACAGGTTCCTGGGGTGAAACATGCAACTGCCAGATATGTGTGGCCCACTGCTGTATTCAGACATGGCCTAAGTGTGTGAGCATGCCCAGTATGACCTTTCAGTGTGTTGCTGAATGAAATCCACTACATTTGTTGAAGTGTGCGAGCACGCCCAGTATACACATTTATACTATATGTGTGTGGAAAATCAAGTTGTATTTTTACTGCAGGGCTCACCTTTGTGTCATAACTCAACAGGGATCACGCTGTGCCTGCAGGGCTTCCATGAGACACTTTGCATAGACTTATCAACATTTCTACATACAGGAGGGACAGCTATTCTTTGTACATTTCTACCCGGGGGCACACCTGATTGTTACTGTGGGTGTACATAGGATGAGGGGTTCACCTGACACTTATACACATTTGCTAGGCCTGCACTGCTATGTAAGGTACACCATTTCAGTCTGTACTTTTGCCTATCGTACTGGCTTGAGGCATACTACTGTACTACGGGTCTTAGCATCCAATGTCACGTATATTAGATTGCGACTTCATAGCCTACCCAACCCACATCAAACCACCTGGCCTGCTGTTCTCTGTCTGCATAGGCCTGTGGGGGAGGTTACCCATATGCCTCTTTCGGGTCATGATACAGCATTTCTTTGTGTTTGCATTAGTGTACAATTGTCCTGCTGTGTCTGTGCCAGTGTAATGCTGTCATGGCTTAGTGGTTCAGTACTGTGACTATAGTGCACAGTATCCTGGGTTAGATCCCTGTCACTGCTTTTTATTTTCATGCTGGGCAGACCAGACTGCTTAAGTAACAGTACAGCAAATATGAGCATGTTTACCTGACTTTGCTCAACTTTGCCCAACCTTGCCCAACATTGCTCAACATTGCCCGACATTACGCTAGTTAGCGTGGGCAATTTTGTTTACATATACAAAATAGTGGTAAAAGCTGCTTAGCACTGCTTTATATTGATTAAAACATGGCAATCATGCCTCAGGTGGTGCTGCAGGGCTGCCTATGTCGGATGCACATAGTACACTCCCTATACATGTTTGAAAACAGGTAGTGTCAAGTTAGGCATCCCTTTTATTTTATGTGCGAGTCAGAGAGAGGTATCATTTCCAGGGTTCCTACTGAGCCAGCGTATGTGCTATGTGTTGCCTCTTTGCCAAGGCCAAGGCATACTGGGCATGCCTCCTTCTGCCTACTGGGGCAGGCTCAGGTTGTTCCTCTGAGTCACGCTGTGCCTGTGATGGCTTTGGCAATGGTGGGGGGCTGTTTGGCCCTGCCCCATGCTGTTCCTGCTGCAGCTGTTTCTGCAGGATCATATTGTGTAGCATGGCACATACCATGACAATTTGGGTACATGTAGTTGGTGAATACTGCAAGGCTCCACCAGATGTGCCCAGGCACCGGAACTGTGACTTGAACATCCCAAACACATGCTCGATTACATTTCATGTTTGTGCGTGTGCCTCATTATGGAGTTCTTGTTCAGGTATGTGTGCATTTCTGATGGGTGTCATCAGCCAAGGCTCCAGTGTGTATCCAGCATCCCCCACTAGGTGACCATCAGGGATGTCCCCATTGGCAAATGTCTGGTATAGCTGCGTCAGATGCCAGATATGGAAATCGTGGTAGCTTCCAGGGCAGCCAGCACACACATTCAGTATTATGCCCTGGGCATCGCACATGACCTGGCAGTTGATGGAGGGGAAGCCCTTGCTGTTGATGTAGCCTCTCTCCTGCTCACCAGCTGGTGCTTTGATGTGTATGTGTGTGCAGTCAATTGCACCCACTACCTAAGGGTATTCTCCTATTTGCTGGAAGAGACGCATATTGCTGGCCAATGCCTCATGTGAATTGGGGAAATATACATGATCACCGACATGTGCTGACATGGCATTCAGGAACTGGTTCAGTACCCTGGATGCTGATGTCTGTGAAATCCCCATCATATCCCCAGTTGGTCTCTGGAAGGTATCTGTTGCTAGTATTCTTAGGCCAACACATACCTTGGTTTCCACTGGGATGGGTTCCCCTCTGTTGGTTCTGAGTGTGAGGTGTGGCCTGCACAGCTCAACAATTTGCTGCAGGAGGTCTCTGTCCACTCTATAGTGCTCCACTATCTCCAGCTCATGTAGCCCCTGGTAGGTTACCCTGGGTCTGTACACTCTTCTCCCTCTCCTCACTGTGGGTTGCTCAGCAGCATTCACAATGGCACCACCCTCAGCATCTTGCACATGTTGCCTTATAATAGCAATGGAAGCCCCTAACATTTTTTTATCTGAGTTAAGCTTTTTAAGTTTTCACTCTCTTTGTATACTGCAGTGTTGCAGTGTTTCTGAGAAAAACATGGGGGAATGTTGTTTGCAGAGTTTTAAGTGTTGGGCTGGGCTGGGCTAGTGTACTGCCTGTGTAATTGGCTGATTCTGATTGATTTCACCTGGCAGCTCTGCTAGTTCTCCTTGGTTAACTTTCTACTACTTCTTTTCCTTCCTTTTCCCTTTCTGTTTCTACAGGAGGCAGCACCGTGCAAACAAGCACAAACACGCACACATGCACACACAGGCTTACACAGGCTTAGGCAGGTGCACATGCATGCACACAGGCTTACACAGGCTTAGGCGGGTGCACACGCATGCACACAGGCTTAGACGGGTTTACAGACGTGCACACGCGCGCGCACACGGTGTAAGCACATTTGCAAGAAAATTCAGTGATATCCACGGCATACACCTTCGGTTTTTGGGTTTCAGTTAAGACAACTGTAGACACTCCTCTTCCATTCCTGAGTAACTCACAGCAAACACAAGCCACTCTGCTCCAATGAGCTTACAGTCTTTCATACATACCCCCTCATGATGTCACCTATCTTCTACTCTACTAGTCCCCTACTCCTACACTTACACTCTAGGGACATGGCTCACATGCCAGGGAAAATTGGAATTCACTATCCTTATCCTCATTTGCATAGGATTGCCTACTAATGCTTCGTTACATCTCTCGAACTGAGCTTCCCCCTTAGCAACCACTACTCAGTAGCCATGTTGTCTTCAGCCTGCCATTCACCTGCATGGCAGAAGAATATTTTTAATAAGGCTGCCTATTTTTGGCTTTTTTTTCTGGATTTTACAGCACCGCACGTTTGTGCGGCGCTGCGCTACGCTTAAACATCGGAGATCAGGGGGTGGGGGATTTATTTTTATTACCGATCAAAATGCAATGGTCTTATATTTGGCCATTGGCATGCTTTCTCAACTGGATACATCCTTTATTTGGAGCTGTCATAGCTCCGTTTTGCTGTTTGCAGAATGGTACTCCGTTACCAACGGAGTACATTTCTGCAAATAACTCTACTCTTCCACGGACAGGTTAGTGTTTCCTGGATCTCAAAATTACCTCATTTGCATAGCTTTCAGCAGCAAATGAGGTAATTTGCATAACATAACACTGTCTGTGCAAGAATAGTTTTAGGAGCTCTCATGCATGCTCCTGCTGGCTGTTGCTGGATCGCTCGGCAGACATATTGGCTGTCTACCAGCTTACACTGCTCTTAGACTCCGTGCAAGCGTTCGTGAATCCGGCCCAATGACTCTCTTGATTTCATAACACCCCCCCAAACGCATACTTATTACACCCTACAGGAGTTCAAGTGGGTGTAGGACACCACATAATCCTGTATGGTAGACTCTGCTTCCATTTGTCATATGTTACATAGCAAGATTCAGAAACATTAATAAGCTGAGCACATTGCCCTGTAGAAAAAGATGAAGAGCTCTGATTAGAAATTCAGTACACCTGTGTGAAGCGAACAGGGAAGGAGGAAAGCAGCAGTACTAACTGTGTAAGGTATTTTTTGACATTTTACTTACTTTTGTTGCTCTGTTTGATACTGTTCCTTGTGCAAATGCTGTGGAGAAATATGATATCATTTGGTAGATACACCTTCTAACAGGGATGGATTAAGTGTTCTACAAGTAAGTAAACTAGAGGCACATCCCATGGGAATGTTCTAAGACAGCATTAAATGGTGCCGTGATAAAACTTTGGCTTCTGCAAAGAGACAGTCAACTGCTTCAAAGAGTACTTTGACAATGCCGCAGCAGTGGGGACTGCTGTTTTTTATTTATTTTTTTTTTTTATTATTTTTTTTTTTTGACTGCAAGGCATAAATGTGAATATTGAACATACTGGAGCTACATTTTTAATTGTGTTCAGTCACCAAGTGTCAGCAAACCTTGCTATGTTTTTTAGCATTGTATTTTGAGGATTCTTAATATGGGATGAGATTTATGGAGACAAAAAATAACAAAGCTGTGGTTCTATAGTTTGACATAATCTGTATTTCAGGCCATGGTACCTACTGGTAAGCAGTTCCCTGCTAGTGCTAACACTGACAAACGGTTTGTGCCTGGATAGCTGTAATTGTTTACACATGAAGAATAACAGGTATATGGCTGAAGGTTACCTGTTTTTGTTGCTCTGTAGCTTTGTGGGAAGACATCTTTGTGGAGGTGTTAAGAAGGAGTGGGTTTCAGTATGACTGTACCATAAAACTGGGTAAATAAGTCTGGCTAATTTTTTATGTGCACATATTAACATAACACAAGCTAGGTAGTACACTACAGTCATTTGACAAGCATTTCACTGTGGCGTATTCACACACTGCATTCTATCTTTACACATCATCCCTGGGAAATAAAAGATAAGAAAGCCTTAAGCAGAGAATGAAGTCCTGTTACAGGCCCTTCACCTACATGGCTGATGTCAATGTGGCTAGAAGAATGTTGACCCACTCTATGACCAGAAGTATGCAGGCCAGATGCAGTGCTATTGACATGATTTAAGATGCACAAAATCATGCTACCTGCTTTATACAGGAGAGTAGGGCAATGGGAGGTTGACTGTCAGTTGAACCACCATTGATATATAGTTGGAGAAGGTTTTGGTTACTCTGCTTGGGGGAATGAACTCATTGCTTTCCTTTGTTGGTGTGTTAAACCGTGTAGCTGAATTTCAGAATGCCTCTAGGGTGTCCTTTGGGTATTCTCCAGGTGTATTATGTTATAGATTTTTTAAGACACACTATCTGATCCATATACTGTTGTTCAAGGAAATTAATATTTTTTTCCTGTTATTTGGGTACATTAGGGCTGCAAGATACATGAGCAACCAAACAAGGTAAAGTTATGTTTCCCATTACAGCCTCTCCTGAATGTGCTTCTTATTCTGGCTGTTTGGTGTGTTGCTGCTATTTTGGTTTTCTTGTTGCTGTGTGTGCTTCTTATTCCTCTAGTGTGGATAACATAGAGGTGATGGGTGAAGTAGTGGACACTGGTTCTTCACAAGTGATGTACTATCTGGCCCTACATCTGTGGATATTCCAGTGTATGATGGAGAGGAGTCCAACTCTGACTATGATTGTGGTGAACATCTGGCATGGACTGGGAGCATGGTATCAGTACTGGGTAGAGGGAGTGTGCAAACTAGATGCTTTCTACAGGTCATGGACCTGGACTTTTTGCATAAGGACACTATGCAAGATTCATAGACTCTAAATGATAGATATGTTGGTGATGACACATGTAGATGGAGAAGTGCATCTCCCTCTATGACAGTGCTCTCAATATCTGCCACAACCTCCACATAGCGTGGGGATGTTCCCCTGGATGTATGTACTGGTGGCTGTAGATGTCAGGTCTACTGCTCTCCCAGAACAAGCTCAATGTCTACAACCCAGTGAATGTGCAGAGTCATCATAATGGCTCAGGTTAGCAGCATCTCAGTCTTTGTGGAGATGGTCAGTGCATTGCAGTATATGTGTAATGAGCAGTGTTAGTGCATGTTGCCATTTGAAGATGGTCAGTACATTGCAGTGTATGTGTGATGAGCTCTGGCAGTGCATGTCCCCATATGTGTGATATTCTTGACATGTCTCATCACCTACCAGGGCAGCTCAGGCCTTCTTTTACTCATAGGATGCATGCAGGCATGGGTCACATAACCAATTCACTGCTGGCTGTAGTGCAGGTGACCTTTGTTGACATGGGAGGCAAAGCTCATGGTCAGGCCATGTCTTCACTTCCACAACAGCATCTGGTGTGTTGGTGTATAAAGGCAGGAGAAGATATAACCCTGAAGGTCTGGTGCTCATGCCAGGGCCATGTCTGGTAGAAGACACACTCGCAGTTGTGCAGCAATTCTGTCTCTAGCCATGGCCTTGTTACTGGCCAAGAGGTAGCTCCTGTGAGAAGGTCTTGCACAGGATGCCTGCACATCTTCCATGGGTGTTCCAGACCTGTCTGTAAGACCAAGCCACAGTGCCACAACACACTAAGGATGAGTCCCAGCATACTTACACACATACTGCTTTAGTACTCAGCACAACATAGGCTCTCACACACACACACACACACACACACACACACACACACACACACACCTCCAGTGATACATGCCCTTCCCATTTTGGAGTAGTCCCCTCCAGTACCTCCTCAGACTCACATTGTACAATGTATGTTCAGTTTCTACAGTAATCACATATTTCCTTGTGGAGGACGTTGCACACTCATGCTCCCTCCCCCACCTGTGGTAATTATTGTAACTGTGGCCTGCCCTTTGTACTTTGTTACTTGGGTTGTCTGCTTCTGGTTTGTATTGTCGCTAGTCTGTGCATGGATAAGTACAGTCTGGTTCTAGGTTTGCATGTATGACATTTACTGTAGTGTACATACTTTAACATGGTCCAAAGCTATGTGCCAGGTACTGCCATTTGGTTATTGCAGCAGCATACTGCACTCACCTCCTTCTAGCATGGTCATCTCTTGCTGCTCATTCCTCAACTCACATCTCATCTGGCTCACCCTCAACTTCCTGTTGTGCTGGGAGACGTCCCCCTTGCATGAAGCCTCCATGCTGCAATTGCTTCATGGACATTATACTGTGAAACATTATACATAGTCATAACATATGGTTAGAGTCATACTGCAGGGCACCACCAGAAATATCCAGCAAGCGAAAGTGTGCCTGTTGCAGCCAAAACATATGTTCTATAATGACTCCAGTTTGTGATAACGTATAATTGTATCAACAGTCAAGTCACAGTCTCTGGATTTCTAATAGATGCCATCAAACAGGGCTCAAGGGTATATCATACATTGCCAATAAAATATAAATGTGCAAATTTACCCTCCCCACACTGCTGATTCAAGTCATATGCATACTAAATGTGAGGGTTATGGGGTGATGGTAGTTTCCTGGGTGGGCTGTAGACATACTGTAGATAGTACTATGTTCATTACAGACCACAACAGGGTTGATGGAGTGATGACATTTATGGTTCACATACCATCTTGCCAGCTCACCAGGTGAGTCATTTATTTCAATGTGGGTGCAGTCTGTGGCCCCTCGTATATCAGGGAAATGGGCTAAATAATTTATTTTAAATTTATTTAACATTTGTTTACTGGGAAAGTCCAACAGGGACCGAGCCCATTTTCAGCAGAGGCCCAGGGAGAAATGCTCCAATCAAACATGGTGCTGGCTCCCTTCCCTAAGGTAGGTATACACTATTTTTGATTGAAGCATTTCTCCCCGGGCCTCCGCTTAAAATGGGCTCTTCCTCAGTCAAATCACTTACTAGGAGATAGGAAATCTCTCCCTAATGATGACTGCACTGACAAAAGGTCACATCTGTCCTCCATCCTGGTTCTTCCAGTTCTCAAGCTATTAACTGAACTCATTTGGTCTTGGTCACAGCAGTGATTTACTTGCCTGCATCACAGAGCCAGGAAAACATCTCTCCAGTTGCATTTGTTTAAATGATGTTCCTTTTTTGTAATTTTCTTCAGCTTTGTTTCTGCAAATCATCCGTGTTACTGCATTCTTGCACCTCAGGTCTTATGTAATGATGACAGCATTTTTTAGCCCATTTTTGTCCTACTCATAGTTGAAAAGGGTGAGGAGACTAGTCTACCTACATTGCTAGCAAATAATTAAACAAACAGAGAAACAAACAAACACCTGAATAAAAAAATTAGTAGTATAGGTTGCCATGAGTTAAGATATTTTTTCTTGCTTACCTCAGAAATGAAGGAAAAGAAAACACCTATACACAGTCCAGGGATGCAGATGAGTTATTTGGCTTAAAAAGTAAACAAATAGAATAAATCAGGCTGGTATACCTACATAAATGAATCCAGAGATTCTAATGTTAAGTTCACGCTATTGCCATATAAAAGCACAAAATTCAACACAGTGTTAAGTCAGATATAGTGAGCATGTGACAAAAGGTATTATGCTAATTTGATGCTTTTGTCTTTGAGTAAGCAGGTATGTCAGTGAATATGAATAAGCCAAAAGGTATGCATGTTGTGAAAAGTAAAGAGGCTACATTAATTTGTCTGGGTATGACTCTAAATGCATCTTACACATCATCTTCATCTCTCGCTCCCTCCCTCTCTTTGATTGGTGGTGAGCTGGCATAGTTTCTTTATTCCTTTTTTTCCTCACGTTAGCTCCTGCAATCTTCTGTACCACTAATTCATTTCAAGTCATCTAGACCAAAGGCAGGCCTTTATCCCTGTGTGCCACAGAGCTGGCTGATAGTTAACATTTATATCTGTAAGCTGCCAGGCCTCTGAATGTTTTAGACTGTATCAACATAGTATTGTTTAGAGAAGGTTAAGTATTTATTTATTTATTAGTCAAGACTCCAAGTATCTGAACTCATGTATGTTTTCTATCTGGGATCCAGAATTACAAGTGGGTTTATGTCAGTGTCACCAAAACTGATTATGCAAGCACCATACCTCTCAACCATGCAGATTTTCACAGAATGCCCAGATTTCTGTCTCACATCTTTGGTCTATTCCTCATAAAAGTTGTGGTTTTCTGGCAAATCAGTGGTGACTGAATTCCCTAAATAATGCCAGACATTTGAGTTTTAGATTTTCTAACCTTCAGAAAATGCATGATAATACAAAACCTTGTTCTAGCAACTTTCTATGTTTATAAGGGAAATATTTAAAATCTGTCCTTATTTTTGCACCTTTGCCCCTGATTTTTTTATTCTGGCTTTGTTGAAATTCCTTGTGCTAAAATGCTGACGAGGCATGGTTAAGACCAGTAATATGTGCTACATTGTTTTAAAAAATAACACTACAAACTCATTACACATACAGTATTAAGTTTATTTTCATCAGAGAACTTTGTTCAGCTGCTCCCAACCTCTATATGGGGAAAAAACTCTGCCCTATTAACTGTAATCAACACTGAGGAAAAAGCAATATTTGAGCATTATAGTGTGAGATAAGGCCATGTCACATGACTATCTGTAAGACTGGTCTTCAAGTAGCCATATCATTCATATACTAGTCATGTTTATTTATCAACTTATTTTACAGTGGAGAATAGCATTACTTTTGTGAATAATTCAAAGAAAAAGAGTTAGCTTAACAGAACAGCAGTGTATGGAAAGTTTGCTGTAGGCATCCTTCTCTTACAGCAATGCCAGGCCTACAGGATAGCAGGGTGGCATTATCATGCACACAGCATTTGCCTTGCTGGGTATAAATAGCAGCATAATTGTTAATAAAAAGTAAATAGCAATTCTCCAAGCAGTGCCAGCAAGAAGGGTCAAATCCTGATGTTTATTGTAGACCTAATTGTAATTTTTTTTTTGTATGACCTTTTAGTTAACATGGTTAATTGTATATGTGTGTGAGGAGGGGAGGTACGTGTGTATGTTTGTGGGTGCTTGTATGTGAGTGTGCTTGTGGCCTGTGAATGCTTTTGAGAGTGCGGATGCCTGTGTGTTTGTGAGTCTGCAGATGAATAATTTGCAGTAGTGAATGTATTTGAAATACTAGAATATGCTTGATGAAGGGATTTCTGGATATCTTCAGTTAACCAGTTCAGAACTGCATTTACACTAAACAATACTGTAAAGCCACGCTGTCTGATAGAAAATCCATACTTCTTTAAGTGTATTATTAGGTGCAGGAACACCTCTCAAGTGTACTTCATTGTGTTGAACATCACTCATTTTGGGTCTTAAAAACATACTGTTCCATGGCTGTCTCACAATGAAAGGGGGTATAACACCTTAATTCAGAATTTTTTAAATAAAAAAAACATGGGAAGTAATACTGAATCATTTTAATTCATGATCATAACTTTCTAGAAGTATGAAAAAATAGTTATTTGTGCTTTGAGCTTCCTAGAAGTTAATATGTGTTGAGCAAGTGTTCCACATTTTGTTGAAAATTTGTAGGTATCATATATATCTATCTATATATATATATATATAATTTAGTTTACTACCTGGATTTAGTAGTACTATGTTGCTTTTTGGTCTTCATTTGAACATAGTAGCAACATTTACAAATGTTCTACTCTAGCTAGTTTTAGGGATGGCATTTACTGAATGAAACTGCAGTGTCAGTAATATGCTAGATGTCATGGCAGAGGATACCATATGCCTTTTAGAAAGTGAAAAGCATTCATTTTCCACTTAGCATATTATTTGTTGTCAGCTACACTGGTGTGGTACTTGGAGGATTGTTGTTATCTAGTAGGTTACTATTATTTAAACGTTTGTAATCTCACAACATAGGTTTACGGATATTATATTTGTGTAGTGTAAATAACATCAGCAAGATTTCAGTTAGCAAACAACTTATACTTAATGGACTCTTTTGACATACATCATTGCCATATGCAGCAACACTTCTAACACACCTGTTCATGTAAGGGTTGTGGTGCAACACACCTGTTCTGGTAAGGGTCAGGGTGCTAGCAATGTGGCTAGGGTAGTACAGGACTCCCAATCTCATTTGACATGATTCCCAGGCACTCTCAAGAAAGTTGAGAGAAATAATTCCTCCATAATGTCCTGGGACTGTTTTAGGACCTCCTTTCAATGGACTGTGCCTGCTCCACTTTGTATGGCATCTATATGAAAATAGGTCAACCTTATTACAGTCCGACTTACAGTTCACATCTTGCTGTGAATGTTGCTGGCAATTGTGATAAACCGTGAATGATAATAATGGACAGCATTTCTGCATGTATACTACACTCCTCTGATGCAGAAGATCTAACATATGACAGCGCTGTTGCTTTCCTATCCAGTATCGATTGCCATTCCCTAATCTGGAGTCCCTCAACTCATTAGATTAAGGAGTGGAAAATATCAGAAATGTATTTTACTCAGTCTGGCACTTAAAGTCTGTTGTCTAATCTGCACCCCTTTGAGCAGCTAAATAATAAAAAAAAGAAAACAGGTCCATTCCCCAATTCAGATTGAGGAGCAAGGTTCCTTACTAATTCTGCACCTGTCATTCCTATCAACTGTACAGATTTTTGCCTCATATTTTTGGTCTCTTCCTCATAAAATGTATGTTTTTTTTGGCAAAGCATTGTTGAATGATGTCACTAAACAACGACGGACACTTCATTTTTAGATATTATATCCAACAGAAAAAACATGTTGACAAAAACTGTCATTCCAGCAACTGTCAATGTTTATATGGATAATAATTAATATATTTCCCTGATTTCAGGCATTTGTTGCCCCATTACATCTGGCGTTGTCCAGATTTCTTACTCTAAGAGGTTGAGGGGCATGGCATCCTTCACCATAATAAATAAAAATAAATACACTTCTGTTTCAAAGTGTAACAAACCACTTGCAACAAATAAAAGCATGCACTGTTGCAAGTGGTTTGCTATGGCTACAATACCAAATACTAAGCACTTCAGAGCTTCAACACTGATAGCAATTATAGCATGGACATTGACTTCTGAATGCTGGTACTGCAATAAAATCCTGTTGTCAAGTGCTGTTCATGCCTCCAATAACTTGCACCCAGGGTGGTGCCCCGTTTGACTGATCATGCCCCCAATACCTTGCATCCAAAGTGGTCACCCCCTTCCACTGATCATGCCCCCAATACTTTGCACACAGGTATAACCTTCTGTTCTAATCTGCTGATTTTCATCCTGACACTTTACCCTCGGTACATTAGTTATGAGGCCTGATATCCTCTCTGTGAGAATAACTACTCTAATTTTCCAATTCATCTTCCTGTTAAGTGTCTTTGATCTTACATGATGAAAATATCTGAAGATTGCAGGGATGGATGCATGAAAATTCACTTTTTCACCTAGATAGGAGGTGGTATGCAGAAACACACATTCTAACATTGCACAGTCACACTGCCACTTTTGAGCTATACCGGTACTGACAGATGTGGCAATCGTGGGTGAAAATTAAACAAATGTCGTAGTGCCTACTACAGTTTAGTAATAAAAGTCCTACATATTTATGACAGCATGTATGGTCTGTTTGGTGTTCTCTTAGGCACTCCAGTCTTCTCCGCTGCAGATGTGTGTGTTTTTTTTTTGTTCCCTGTGTGTGATAGACAAAAACAGAGTAAAGTGAGAACATTTGTGTACAGCATGCAGTACCAGTTTAAAGGCAGTCCTAATACAACATTTGTACTTACAGTACATAGGTGGTCACTAATGCCTAACATCATCACCCCATTGAACTAGGAGATCAAAATTGTGTTGTCACCTTACACTACATTGGTGACAGCACTGGGACCCAGTGCCAGGCATTCCAATTGCAAAGGTGACTATCTTACCAAACCTATTCAAGGCTTCAGCTTTATACTGACACCCTTCATTGTCCTCCTGAAGACCCTCTGCTTGTAATCCTGGTGGAGGAGAGGCAGAAATATTTGTGTTAACTCTAGTCTTCAGCAGCCATGCTGTCTCACCTTGAAGAATCTCAGGAAATATATCAGGGAACTGGCACATAAATCAGAGCCCATGTGTTCTGCATGCAGCACAATGAGGGTATCAATGGGCGTGTCATTTGTATGACAGACGGCAATTTTATAAAATATACAAAATATAGGTAGGGAGTGTAGTATTGTGCTTTCAATGGCACTTTAAGGAAAGAAACATGACAGTTCTTAATCCCTATGCATGTTGTTGAGAAGACATGCAGCAACTCTTGTCTGCAGAAAGTTAATTATGGTGTGAAACTTCCCTCACTGCTAAGATAAAAGGGTGTGTCTGAATGCACAAAGATGCCCACAGGTGTTCAGAAATATGCACAGCATCCCATAGAAATCTCCCCAATGTTTGCCAAGTGTGCTAGAGAAACAATAATGAAATTAGTCCAAACTATCATAATCATTGCACCCAGAGGGGAGATTCTACCCAATGCTGGCAAAGAACATCATCTCCCTATGGAATGAGCTATACAACTTCAATTTTAGCCACGGAAATTGTTTCTCCAGTGCATTTTCCTGGTAAAGCCAACTACTTCCTCACCTGTCTAAATGATTATAACTGTGCCCTCCCCTTTGTACATTGCTATTTTGCTTGCTATACCTATGCACAGCTTGGTGTTAATTTTCCATATACTGACACTATTTCTATATATATAGTTTACACACACTGTTACATACACAAATATGTGTATATAAAAAAAAAATATATATATATATATATATATATATATATGTGTGTGTGTGTGTGTGTATAGCTAGATATAGATATATCTTCTATCTGTTTATATATATATATATATACGCAAATATATGGGTATAATTGTATACTTCTCATGTCGTTGATACACTAAACATTGACATATTTACATTGAAACCATGTATGCTGACAGGCAACTATGTATGTACTGAGGAACAGCCTTGGTACATGCAAAAAAGAAAATATAAATAATGAAATAAAACACAGATTTTTTTTGCAGGGGGATGTTAGCTCTCCTACAATCCCATTCCATGCTAATTATATATACAAACTTTGAGATTGCACAAACATGGAGTAAGGGCACATTCCTAGTCCTGGAAATTGTTCTATCTCAAACACCTGTCTACTAGCTGTTTAGCTGATCATAAATGGTCTACTAAACAGCTGTCAACCAAACACACATTCGACCAATGGGATGAAAGTTTTATATATATATATATATATATATATATATATATATATATATATATATATATATATATATATACATATACACATTGTATTTATTTATTTAATTGTATTTATTTATTTATGTATTTATTTATTTTGTGTCAATAGGTAATGCAGCTGCAATAAAAGTCTCCTGCAGATACACATGTAGTATTACTGCAGCAACCCCTAACATAATTCTATAATCTACTCTGGATGAACTCAAGCATATGGCTGAGTTCAAATATAAAGAGGATGCAACATTTCTGCAAGGAGTTGAAATGTTTTTGAATTACTCTGCCATCTTAAATTACGTAATTATCAATCTCAGGCAGCTTCTGTTATAGACTTGTAATAATGTTAGTTTGGTGAATCAGCTCTGAAAGCATACTGAAATAATTCTGTTGCTGATTAGTTCCCAATTAACTAAACTTTTTGACACCTCCTTGCTAAACAGTATACCAACTCCGTTTACATCCCTATAAGCACCTGAATGCAACATTGACATCTTCTGAAATAACCTTGCCTGAACCAGTCCATTGCATTTTGCCGCCAGTAGATTGTCACACTTCATCTCATGTCGATAGATGTAATGGATTTAAGAGTCAGGACTTCCCTCGTCAAGGGCCTAACTTCCTTTCAGCTTTCATCAAATCCGGTCAAAAAGTTGCAAGTTCTCTGGTGCCATGCTGAGTTGAACTGAGTTTTGTTTTCTTGTGGATTCTGTTGCAGTATATATTTTTACCTGGGAGATTTGCAAGCCCCCTGCAGAATTTCTTCTCTATGATTAAATACTTCCTGTGTTGACCACCCATTTTTCAGGGTTCCTCTAGCCACAGATACTAAGAAGGAAGAATTTTATGAACAGCCACAAGATCTGATGACTTCAGTTCCCAGCTATGACCTTAGAATTGTGATGAGTAATTTTAATAGTCAAACTGAAAGCAACAGAGAGGGATTTGAACACATCACTGGCTCTGCTGCTTTAGGAAACAGAATGGATAATGGTTATATATTACTGCAGTTCTGTAGTAACGATTAGCTTAAAGTTGGGGGGCAGCACATTTCAGCACAAAGACATTCATAAGGCAACATGGAGTTCACCCACCAGATACACAGTAAATCAGACTGATCACATTTGCATATCTCATTGATGGGCGAGTATGATTCATATTGTCCGAGTACAACAGGGAGCTGGTGTCACATCTGTTGTTGTTGCACCAATGAAAACAAAACTCAAGAACTGAATGAAAAAGCCAGTATCTCCTTGATTTAACACTGACATGTTGATGGCACCTGACATGCAAACCAGATACAACATCAAGGTCCAAAACCAATTCTATGCCCTACAGTTTGTAGATAACAACATTGAACAGCAATGGGAACAATTCAAGACAATCAAAGAGAGCACAGAAGCAATGATTGGATATAAGAGAGGCAAAAGAAGTGTGGATAATAGTTGAAACTTGGAAAGGCACTGATGCACAACGTGATTGCAAACGAAGATGAGAGCTGGCATACCAATCTGGCCAGACATTAGACACTCTGATTGAAGAATATAAACAAGAAGATAAACTGGTCAAAAAGATGTACAAAAATGACAAAATTTTATGGGTTGAGAAACTGGCAACAGAGGCAGAAACAGTGGCAATGATTGGAAATTCCAGGGCTTTGTATCGTGTTGTCAAAGAGCTTATGGACAAGAATAAACAGAGGCCACTTATTAGATTACCAAATGGAAAACTGCAAAAAACGCAAGAGGAGCAATTAAAAAGATGGCAAGAGCATATTGAATCTGTGCTAAACAGCCCACACTAGATGGTTTGCATGACTTTAGCAATGACGGACATGTGTCACAATGATTCTTGATGTAAATTTGGCAGACATTAGCGAGATTGAAGTAAAGGAAGCCATAGCCAAATTAAAGAATGGAAAAATTCCTGGAACAGACCAGATACAACCAGAGTTACTAAATGATGCTATGTCTTCAGTGGAATATTTCTTATGTCTCTTTAACAACATATGGATACAAGAAAAGGTACCCAATGAGTGGGAAATGGCATCATCGTTCCTCTATCCAAAAAGGGAGATCTTAGAGACTACATTAATTGGCACGGAATCACATTGTTGTCCATCCCAGGCAAAGATTTCACCAGTGTATTACTGAATAGACTGAAACGAGCAGTTAATGACAAACTGAGACAGGAACAGGTTGGATTTAGATCAGGTTGCTCCTGCACTGACCAGATATTTGCACTAAGACAAACTATAGAAAAAGCAACAGCTTGGAAGAAACTAGTCATTGTCAACTTTGTAGACTTCAAAAAAGCCTTCGACTGCATGCATAGACCATCACTATGGCACATCTTGGCAGAATATGGGATTCCTCCAAAATTCATTACACTCTTTAAGAGTCTGTATCAAGATAGCAAGTGCACATTTTGGGTGAATAATGAGTAAAGTGACAGGTTTACAGTGGTCACCAGTCTAAGACAAGGATGTATACTGTCTCCTTTGTTATTTGAAATAGTTATTAATTGGGTCACAATGAAAGCATTACACATAAACTCAGTGGGACTTGAATGGGTCGATGACAACAAGCTATGCGACTTGGACATTATCGATGACATAGCTCAAATTGATACAACATGGAGTGGAATACAGCCAATGACCACATCAGTCGAGAAACAGGGTAGAAAAGTAGGCCTCAAAATGAATCCTGAGAAATGCAAAGTGTTGGTCAGCAAAGCATGGAATGACAATAGAGACATAACGGCTGCAGGATCAATATTAGACACAACAGAGAACTTCTGCTACCTGGGCAGTTTCATCTCTCATACAGGTAAATGCAAGAAGGAAGTTCTGCTTAGACTTGGAAAAGCAACTGCAGCATTCAATAAAATAAGGAGATCAAAAAACATTGCACTGTCCACAAATGTGAAGCAATACCAAGCACCGGTGGTATCTACACTCTTATATGGTGCTGAGCTTTAGCCAATCACAGCATGAGAAAACTTGAAGCTGCTCATCATTAATGGTGAAGATGCATTTTGGGAATATCATAGAAGTGCAAAGTAAAAAATGAGTGCCAGAGAAAGAATGCAACAAAGGAAACTTGAAAATATCATTATGGAAATAAGATTATGTGTATTTGATCATGTTAACTGCATGGATAGTAGCAGGGGTCCTATACAAGCCCTCAATTGGGAACTAGGTGGATACAAGAGAAGACCAGGCAGACCTTGACAAAACTGGAAAGGGGCTGTAACACGAAACCTCCATCACATGACTACCACTTGGGAGGAAGCTAAAGAAGGGTAGCTGATAGGACACATTGGGGTCTACTTGTGACCCAATGCATCATCGATGCAGGGTGAACCGAAGACCAAAGATGCCATTCACATTATTTCCCACTCTACAGTGTGAAGATGGGCTTTTTGAATTGCACACACCCTGTGTATGGCTCCTCATCATGCAAATTTGCTTAGAAAAATGTGGTAAAGTTTCTGAATATGCCCCTTTGCAACAGTGAATAGTGAATGATAGAAATGAAGTAAATAAAAAAGTGCCTGCTAGACTTGTAAGTCAAGCAACAAGAAATAGAAGCAGAACCAGTGCTACTTTTGACAAGTATGACATTACAGACAAACTTATATTAATTAATTTAAATTTGCCATTGTTTACTGTGATGGTATGACTGGGTTTAGCTAAACACCTTTTCAGCAGAGGCCCAGGGAGAAAAGATCCTCAGATTAGGAATTACTTTAAAAAACAAAAGGTCAGTGATACATTTGGGGTTGGAACATTTTTGTGAAGTAAATTTAAAAACTTCAAAAATTAAAGAATTTGACCTTTTCTGTCAGTATGTGATGATTTGTTGTACAAATTGAGTCGTGACCCTACCATAAGAATTATGAAGCCTAATAAAGGAGGTGGTGTGATGCTAATAGATTCTCTTGATTATTCCAACAAAATGTTAGTATTGTTACTTGATGTTCAAAAATACATTCCTGAGTCCATTAATGACATCAGTGTTGCTTACCACAACATTAACATGTATTTAGGAGATTTTCATTTAAGTGGCCTTAACCCTAACACTGTGTTTAATTTCCTTTACATAGAAAAAAACATTGTTTCTGTTATTTTTGGCACTCCAAATGTGCACAAAAATGTCTCCATTCCACCCATGAGAGCAATTGTATTTGCAAAATGTTCTAAAACATCCCCTTTGGCAATCCATATAGAGCAGAAGTTAAAATCTTTTCCTAATATTTTGTATGATTCTGGGATTTTTGAGGTGCTTCACCCCTTATTTGTTTGTTGAGGGAACATTGTATTGATCTCATTATCTTGTTGGGCTGTATCCCACTCTCTGAAGGTACGGAGAGCTTTTCTGAAGCACTACTTACTTGTTATTCTATTTCTGTAAATGATTTTATAATTCTGCTGAATTTTATGGAATTTTCCTTCACAATAATTTTGTTTATTTTGAAGCCTAGCACTGTAAGCAGATACAGGTAGTGGTAATGGGTGCACTGTGTGCACTCCTTTATGTGAATATTGTGATGTGGGCACATTAACATAACTAAATTTTAAAATCTCAGTTCAAGCAAAGTTGGTTATTATACACTCAATACCTTAAACAACTTTTATCTTATAGAATGATACAAGAGATAGACTGGATTAATTTATTACCTATACTATCTCTACCACTTGGTATTTAAGGTTTGGACACACTGTTTCAGAAGAGTCTTTTAATTATTTGGATGTAACCATTTATAAGGAAGATGGACATTTTAAATCTAACATTTTTATGAAGACCACTTTTTTAATCCTTATTTGCATTACCACAGTAGCCACCCCTGTTTCAAAACAGATCATTGTTAAAAGAACAATTTGTCACAATTTCCAGAATGATAAGTGATGTGATGATGTAGTGTTTGTGGATGTCCTTCACAAGCTGATTGCAATGTTCCTTGACAGAGGTTACCCTGATTACTTTGTCAATAAATTAATGGGTGAGGTTGAAACCTTAAGATAGGTTAGATTTAATGCCATTCTTGGGCAGATTGCTGCCCAGGAAAATTGCCCACCTCCTCCGATTTTAGTAAAAGTCTTGTTCTTAGATACAGTCCTTTAAATGATGACGTTAGGACCATTATTTCCAAATATTGGCAATTTCTAGTACTGACAAAAGTGCACTGGCATAGTGGGTGAGAAACCAATGATCATTTGCAAGAAGGGTAGAAATCTAAAAAGTATCCTTGAAAAACATGGTCCCCAGAATCCCATGGCTATAAAGGGTATGAGGAAATGCGGGTGATGTAGTCAATGTCCTTTTATCTTCAAAGAGGAGTTTGTTGTATTGGGGCACTTGTGGTCTAAGATTAGACTGACAAGTGGTTGTGACTGTTCTACTAAAGGTGTAGTATACATAGTTGCATGTGACCCCTGTAGAGCATTCTATGTAGGTAAAGCTAAAAGGTCATTTAATAAACATATATATGAACACAACTATGATATATGTAAAATGATTTTGAACAATACCCTTTATAAACATAAAACAGAGTGTACTGATCAAAAATTCTTCCAAATTGCAGTGCTCAAGAAGGTTACATTAAATTATAGGCGTAGACCCTGGGAAGTTGTATTAGAATCTATAGAATTATTATGGCAGTTGAACTGCAATTCACAATATCCATTGGGCTTGAATGAGAATGTATCCATAGCTGGGATGCTTAAACTTAGAGCTATGAATTTATAGCCATTGTATTTTAAGGGAAGGGTATACTGTACCAAATTAAGGTTTTACTGAGACTTATGTTTAAATTTATTTAATTTCAGGTTGTACATTGCTAAAAAAATGTTGTAATTGCTATCTTGTACATGGAGCTTTTCTTCCCAGGCTTCTGCTGAAAGTGAGCTACTAGCCCAGTTGGACCTGCCCAGTAAACAAATGTCATATAAAATAAAAGTAGTAGAATCTGAGGGTAATGCAACTCAATGCTAGAAGTCTAAACCTCAAAATGCATTCACTTGAGGCACTCCTTAAACTGGAGAACTTTGATGTCTGTGCAGTGACGGAGACCTGGTTCAAGGCTCCAGAGAGCACCCCTGCATTACCAGGCTTTAATTCATACCACAACTTTTGGCCACCTAACCTGGACCGAAACACTAAAGGCAGAGGCATGTCCATATTCATTAAGGATATCCACACCTCCAGGCTAGTTGCTCAGCATAATGCACCCGAGATTATCCAAGTGCAAACAACTCTGGGTAAGACTGCAATCCAAACTGTAACTTGTTACAGATCCCCCACCATGCCCCAGGAGTCCCACTCCTCATTTCTTTATACACTGGAAAATATTAGGGTACAACCCAACACCCTAATAATAGGCGATTTCAACTACCCCACCATTAACTGGGAAAACTACTCATGTACCAACTCTTTTGCTCAACATTTTCTGGAATTCATAAATTCCAGTGATTCAGATGAGCTTATCCACACCCCCACCAGGGGCAGCAATATCCTAGACCTGGTCATTATCAACATGGGTGACTGGTGTTCCACACCAGAGGTCAATTCCTTGTTGGTCAGATCCGACCACAAGCTAATCACCCTAGACATCCACATCCCACCCCAACCCCCACCCCCCATTAGGGAAACCACTGTAAAAAATTTCTCCAAAGCCAACTTCACACTTCTTAAGACAGAAGTGGCAAACTTCATGACACCCATGTAGACAGACAATAGAGGTACGACTGCTGAATCCTACACAAATGCACTTTATAAGCACTTACACGAGTGCATGGATCGTGCTATCCCTAATAGAACCAAGATGCTATCCTCCAAAAAAAGGAAGCCAATCTGGTGGTCCCCTGCCATAAACAAACTCTACAACAGAAGAAAGAAACTTTTGCCAAAAAGGAACTCCCTGGTCAGCCTTAGTAAGAAGCTGAGATCCCTCATAAAATCCTCCAAAGCTAGTTACGAAAACAAAATCACCACTGATTCTAAAGACAACCACAAAGCATTCTATAGCTATGAGTTACAGCACAATGGCACTAAATATACAGAACCAACTGATATTGCCAACATCCTGGCAGATAGGTTCAGTACTAACATTACCCCCCTCTCACCCCCAAAAGGGCCCATCTCTATACCAGAAGAATGCAAAGTTCCTGTAATCATGGCTGCACAAGTAAAAACCACATTCTCCAAAGCCAAGAACACAGCATCCATGGGACCTGACAACATCCCAGGCTGCGTTCTACATGAACTGCAGAATGAACTGTCACCCACCTAAGCACCATGTTCAATCATAGCCTCACATCAGGCTTTGTGCCAACTGAATGGTGCACAGCAACGGTTATCCCACTTCACAAAGAGGGTGCCACCACGGACCCCGGAAACTACCACCCCATTAGCCTAACAAGCCTGGTCTGTAAGCCCATGGAATGTATCATCATGGATCTTATAAACAAAGAGATTGGTAATCCCCAAACTCTGGACCCCACCCAGTTCAGGTTTGTAAAAGGCAGATCAAGTCTCCTAAATCTGATCGACTTCTTTGAAGCAGTCACCAAAGCCGTAGACGAGGGTAAGGTGGTTCATACAGCCTATCTAGATCTCGCCAAGGCTTTTGACACCATCCCCTTCTCTGGAATTATAGATAAACTCAATAAACTAGGTATAAATCCCTATGTCACAAGATGTTCACTGACAGAACCCACACTGTGAAAGTAGCAGACTTCAAATCTGACTTCAGACCAGTGACAAGTGGAGTACCACAGGGTTCAGTCCTGGGTCCTCTCCTGTTTGGTATCTACTTTTCTGAACTACAGGCTAACACTGAAGGTCTTTGGCTAATGAATTTCACAGATGACTGTAAACTAGGAGCCATAATCGAAACTCCTAATGATGTGGACATCCTACAAAATGGCCTCACAGAGACAGATGCCTGGTGTCAAAGCCATGGCCTCAAGCTCAATGCCAAAAAGTGCCTTGTCATCCCCTTTGGTAAAAACTCTGTACCCATAAGCTACCACATAGGTGGCAGTCTACTTAACACCGAAAGTGTGATAAGAGACCTTGAGACACAGGTGGACAGTAGTCTCTCCTTTGATAATCACATCGCCACAGTAGTCAGGAAATCCTTCTACGTGGCACACCTCATCACAAAAGGTTTCTCAGCCAGAAAAAGAGAGGTCATTGTTCCCCTCTACTCATCACTCATTAGACCCATTATAGAGTACAATGCCTCTTTTAGTATGTACCTCACAAGACATCTACAGCAACTGGAAAGGCCACAGAAATACCTCACAAAGAGGATTACTGGCTTCAAACAGATGCTCTACGCAGACCATCTCAAAAAACTCCAGCTTTACTCCATCACATATCGCCTATGCAGAGGCGATCTCTGCCTGTCATACAAAGCTATGTCAAACCCAGAGCTTTTGGACTTGCTCCACTGAAAGAAATCCCAGTCCCTCCAAGCTACACACTCTAGGGACCTAAACCTTTTCACTACAATAAACAGAACATGCTGGAGGGATAGATTCCTGTCCCAGAGACTTCCTATACCCTGGAACAAACTACCTATCAATATCAAACAAAGCTCCACATTAGCACTCTTCAAGAAAAATCTTGATGATTGGATGGGAAATAGGAAATTCACCCTGGGGATCACATCTGTGGCTCTGCTCGACAGGGACACATGAAATCCAAGGTACCTTTTTGGCTAGGCTTATATAGACCCTAGGGCCAATAGCCTAGTTCCTACCAATGAATCTATGAACAATCTGTAGAAACAATGTATAAGAAGAAAGGAGTATAAAGTGAAAGTCAAAAATAAAGAAATTTCAGATAAATCAAAATATAAATTAGAAGAAAAAATGCAGTGAGAGAACTGAAATGGGTTATAAAAAGGAAACAAAGAATCAGCAGCAGGCTTGGATTGGTTAAGTTATTAATATTACTATGAGAGGACAAGTGTGAGGGAAAAAGAAGTATCTGTGGAAATACTGAATAGTTACAGAGAGAAAGGAGCAGAAGATTTAAATATATGCATGGGTAAATAAATTTATATGGAAGAAAGATGACAAAAAGTACTGCAGGCCAATAATAGTTGAGAATACTGATTATAAAATCTTTATGAAGATAATACAAAAAAGAATGGTATTTGTTTTGGAAGAAGTGATGGAAGAATGAGTATATGGATTAAATGGAAAACAAGCAAAATAAATGATTAAATAATATAAGAAGTTATATTATTTTAGAGGAGAATAATGATGTAAGGTTGGTTGCATTTGATGTAACGAAAACATTTGACACAGTAAATCATGAGGCAGCATAAGATATTTTAGGGATTATGGGGTTGGGAAAAATAAGACAAAACCATGGAAAATTAAGATTGAAGAAGTTAAAAAAGATAGAAAGGAATGGTATAACATGATAATGGAGAAATATTACTTAAAGTATTTATGGAACAATCCATGGAAAAGAACTTTTTTGAAAATAACACTTTTATTTAAAATAAAAATAAAATCATAAAAGCTAACCAACTACTATGTGAATATTGGCTCTAGATGTTTTTACTGTAGAAGTTACTCCTGGCCCCATGTACAAAATGGGAAAAATAAATTGTGGATGGATGGACGGATGGATGGATTTACTGCAACACTATTTACATTTGTTTGTGTCAGTTTCGGTTCATTCTGATGTACCACTAAGCAAGAGACACCACAATGTGCTGTACTGCTGCTCCCAGATTTAAACTCTTGGTTTTAAGCCCACTAGATGGTCTGGAAGCCCTAAACAGGCCATCTGCATTGTGATGGTGTGTTTGATCCATGCTGTACTGTGAATGGGAATTGCTGTAAGGAGAGTGTCCACTTACACAGCGTCATGTTTCGATCTTGCTAATGATTTAACCACAATAGGGGAGCATGGTCTGTCATGAATTTGAACTTCCATTGAAGAAGATAATGTTATAGTGAGGAGTGCATCCTTCTTCTTGCCAAGTATACCCTAGCAATAGTAGAATAATTTTCTTCTACCCTACTTAATGCACAACTCTGAAAAAATATAGTGCACTGTTCCCCATCAAAGACTTGCCATATGAATTATAAAAGGCCTGCTAGACTCCAGAGATGATAAGAAAGGCTTTCGGCATAATTTCTTGAAAAGGTTGCCTTTTCTCTGGCAACAGCTATTAAAGACATCTGCCACTATCTTTTTATTAGATCTAATAGGGTCAAGAGTCTTACTTACCTTTTTAACTCATCAACACTAGACATTAGGTAACTTAAAACTTTCAAAATGCGGATTATTTTCCTAAAATCATTACATAATCTGATTACTCCATCAAGCTTTTGGATAACACTATGAAGTAGTTCAATTCAGTTTTTGACTGCTTTAACAAAACAGTCTTAAGCATTTTTAAAAGTCCTCTCACACAGATGTTTCCATTATTCTGGCATTCTATAAGATATCAATTAACCTCTTCTACTAGAATTGTTTCAATACGGCATTTGTTCAGGTTCATTTTGCCAGGTAGTTCTAAAAATGCTTCCTTTTTCTTAACATGAATTCCCTTATCTTGTGTTTATGTGGCTTAAACAGTATGCCATCTAATTGCATAGCTTACTTAGTAGTGAATTTTCTTCTTCACCAGAATTATCAGATTTTCACACTAAGCTAAATAAAGAGGTTGGTACCTCTTTACTTAGCTTCAGCATGATGATATGATATAGCCACAAGGTTTTCCTTTAGCCTGTCTGTCTCACACTGTAATTTACATAATTTAAATTTTTCCTGTTTGAGATGGACACTACCACTTCGTCAAAAATTGTTTTTTTGCAGAAGGGACCAAAACTAATGATTGATCTCCAGCTTTGAATGCCCTGGTCTTGACATTTCTGTTATACACCTTTTGCTGTGTAGACCAGACTTGTTTCCTTCATCTCTGCACAATGAGAAATACTACTTTCACTTCTGGAAGAAGATAAGGTTAATTTCCTACTAAAAGATTTATCGTTAGCTTACAGGAGGGCATAGCCTCAAGGTATATATTTCCATAGTCCAAAATAAACAAAATATATTGAAATCCTTTGGCGATTTATTTTTCCATTTAGTCCAACAACAATTAACAATATCTAAGCAGTATGTTCAAATGCAACCACTATGATAGGCACTTGAATCAAATGATTCTTAAAGCCTGGGTGATGGGTTGTCTTGTAGTATTCAGGGCATCTAGCACAGAAGTCTCAACTTCTTTCATTTTCGTGGCCTGTAAAACATTGCTAAATCTATGAATTAGTCTTGTCCATTCCAAGGTATCTTCCCAGTACATGAGTAAGTTCTAACCTCATCACTAGGTTTCTGAAAGTTTTCTGTGATAATAGGTTGCATATTACCTCCTGTCTCTTCTTAATATTCTGCACAATAATTAATTTTGAAACTGAGTATAGGTAAGAAGTAGAAACATCTTGTTTTAGTCTCTCCCCACACAATTCTGGCTATATTAACCCTAGTCCTTTTCAAAGTGTTTGTTTTAAGTCTGTATGGCCTATATGGAGGTAATTTAACTGCAGAGTTTTTTTTTGTGCCTGTTTTTTTATAAAGAGATTTATAATATAGTAGAAGACACTGCATCTCTTACCATTACTGGGCTTTCACTGTCTAACCTTTCTCCTAGTAAAGACAACTGCTAGCAATATTATTTCGCTTCAGTTTCTATTTATATTTTTTATGCTCTTTTATTTTATAAAAGTGATGCATAAAACCTTGATTCTTAAGTTTATGGTTCCTGTATATTGACTTGGCAGGAATATCACCATGGTTTTGTCTTCCGGTATATACTTCCCTGTCCTTTGTCGTTCCTTCTTTAGGTTGCTGTTCATGTGTTTCATTATGAAACAGCACCACCTTATTGCTTTCATTTTCTTCTGTATGTTGTTTTTCCTCTGTTTCGGTGTGACTGAACATTACTTACTCACTATCATGTTTGTCTTTAGATTGCTTTCCCCTGCTGTGGGGTAGATCAGAAAAAAAATGTTTGCAATTTTATTTATATGTTACTATTAGATATTTTCTCCCCAGAAATTTTTCCTGTCCTGAGGTTTTTTTTTTTATACTGATAGGGATGTATTTATAACTCTGACTAGCTACTGGTTCTTCCTTGTTTACTACACCAGTGATATCTTTACTGTAAGTAAATTTCTCTTTCTCAACACTCTCCTGTTGCTTAGAATCCTACATCCCATATTTCCTCAATTTTCTTAATGCTGGTCATGTTATGCATTCTTAATGCTTCATAACTTCATTCCTCTGGAATATACCATTTCAGTAATTCCTTCTCTTCAGGCCTACTAGTTACTTCTCCACCGTGATGTTTAACATTTATATGCTACAATGATACTTCTGCTAAGAATGCTATAAACGCTTGGACAGTGATACTTTGTTGTGAAACACCTTTCTTCGTACTAATTCTGATGTTCTAGACTGCTGAGTCATAGGTCCATAGGTTCACAGGGCCTATACAAGCCTAGCCATAACAATTCCCTGGCTGTTTCTTCCCACAGTATTTACTTCCCTGGACCCCTGTCTAGCAGGGTGACTGACGTGATCCCTGGGGTGAATTTCCTATCTCCCATCCAATCATCAAGGTTCCTTTTGAAGAGGGCCAAAGAGGCACTCTGCTTGACATGTATGGGCAGTCTATTCCAGAGTCTGGGGAGTCTCTGGGTCAGCAACATATCCTCCAACATGTTTTGTTCATTGTGATGACAAGGTTTAGATCCCTGGAGTGTGTGTCTCTGAGGGATTTGGATTTCTTTAAGTGTAGCATGTCCAACAGCTCTAGGTTTGACATGGCCTTGTATGTCAAGCAGAGATCGCCTCTGAGTAGACGATATGCGACAGAGTATAGGTGGAGTTTTTTTTAGATGGTCAGCAAAGGACATCTACTTTAGGCCTGTGATTCTTTTAGTGCAGTATTTCTCCGGTCTTTCCAGTTGTTGCAGATGTCTTGAGAGGTACATACCAAACCGGGCATTGTATTCTATAATGGGTCTAATGAGGGATGAGTACAGTGGGACAATGACCTCCTTTTTTCTGGATGAAAAGCCCGCAGTGATGAGGTGTGCCACATAGAAGGATTTCCTGACTGTTGTGGTGATGTGGTTATCGAAGGTGAGACCACTGTCCATCTGTGTCCCTAAGTCTGTTATCACACTTTCAGTGTTTAGTATAGGTATATGCTGACATACATTTGTAAATATTGTAGGGTCTTCTTCTGTCTGCATCCTTAGCCAAATGTTTGTATCTTTACGATTTACAACATAATTCTTGATCTTTGTTGGATTCATGCACTTTTATGAATGTGCCTGGTGGTTACTTTCCCTTTTCTGGGTTAGGCAGAGGTATATTTGTAGACTTACTAACTTGCTGGTTGTCCTCCCCACACTGATGAAGTAGTCTATTAAAATGATTACCTTCATGTTGTTTCCACAAATTATTAAAGTGCTTAAAGTTTTGCCTTATTATAGTATCATGTTAAAATGGGAACTACATCAATGGGATAATCGATCTTTCCAAAAAAAAACTACTTGAACAATGGAATGTTTCCTATTTTTGTGAATACAGACTACTTCAGTGACTTTTTTTTAGTATGGGTCTTCTCCTAAATACAAACTGTGGCTTTGTAACAGTAAGACTGTTGCTATTTATTTATTAATGTATTTATTTTTCCTTGGTAAAATGGGTTAGACACATTTAGCTAGTGAATTCTATTTAGGGAAGACCTGAGATGGTATTTATACTAGTAGGGCAAATTTGGCCATGGCATCGGGATATTTCACCTACTGTTTTGTATCATTGCTTTAGGATCCTATACATCCATGAGAGCTACCACCAACTAAAGCATATGGGACCTTGGTTAAACATTTTATTTTTATATCTACATATGAGTATCTCTATCTTTATTTTGAGACTAGTTTACTATGCAGGTATAATGTCAAATCAAAGTAAGTGCTGTAATTAAGTAGTGCACTTAGCATCAGAACATCATGTGTAGGAAATATTGATGAATGTTTAAAATGACGACATACTGCGCCATGTTAAACAACCCCTGTCAGTATGTATTATGTATTCAAAAGTTTGTGTAAGTGCACCATGCATATTGATGTAGAGTTGTTGGTCAGTGTCATGAAATGGAAATGCTTTACTTGATTTGGATACTTACAAATACCTGCATGCAAAGTTCTACATTAATTTAAAGTGAAAGGTATAGACATATTTAATTTTTTGTAGGTATGGTTTCACTTTTTCAGTAATGTCCAATCAGCAGTTGTCATGCTGACTGTCTGTCGACTGAAATTCTAGGTTGTGTTTCTGCAGTAATTCCTTTGCAGAAAGGGAAATGTGTATTAAGTGTAGGTGGATATTAGCAATACCATGAAAAGGAAGCTGGCGATTGAAAGCATTGGTGCTGTGCAAACAAAGCTGGGGCGTCATGCAAAGGACATTGTATCACAATGCAATGCAGTTCTAGTGATCAATTGAAGAAAAGTACAATGCAGAATCATGCTTCATAATTAGTTGCTAAACAGGCAAGTTTAAGTACAGAGTGTATTAAAAGAAAAGCGTTAGATAGCAATGATGATCCCTGCAGGCTTGTTCCGGAAGTACTGGCTACAACGTCAACTGAGGACACAGTTCAACTGCCTAATACTAAAGCTCTTATACAATGTATTCAAAGAGTAAGAACACAGAGGCATAACTGCTGTTCCAGTACACTGAATGACATTGATGAGTTGCAGGAAAGTCACCCACCACTAAAATGTGAAATGTTCAGTGTTAAAAATAACAATGAGTCTATGTCTGCTAATAAAATTATTTTGCTAATAACTACTACAAATATTCATGATATGTGAAAATACAAATTGATATTAGTTGATGGCACATTCCCTCTGCAGGCAGACAGATACAGTTAAGCAGGTGTACACAGTTCATGGCATGTTAGGGGAAGGTGTAGTAGGATCATATAATTGTTTATGCTCTTCTGTCTTCCAAGCACAAAGCTGGTTACAATGCTTTCTGGAATGCTTTGCATGATGTCTGTATCACCCATTCTGAAGTGTTGTGTCCCTGAGTGATTCTCAATGATTTTGAAAAAGGCTGTGATAATAGCATTAGGCAGAGTTTTCCATGATCATAATCAAAAGGCTGCTGGTTTCATTTCTGCCGGATTATCTGGTGACAGAATCATTGCTTTTTGGCAATGATACCAGCTTTGCTTTACTCTGCAAAAAACTACCTACATTAGTATTTATACCACCAGACAAGATCATGGAAACATTCCTTTCAATAAAGGGGGATTTGCCAGAAGAAGACATTCCACTGTGTGACTTTTTTCCAACTGCATCTGTGGGAGGCCTTGTGGGTATGGGATACCTTATCCAACAAAATGTACAGTTGCACATCTGTTTGATATTGTATTTTGAGTCATTATGATATTTGCATTTTAGTCTTTCCCAGGACTCAAAATGATTTTTAGGGGTGGCACAGATGACTGCGAACCTTGCTGGGAAGACGATTCGTTAATGCCACAGATCTTCTAATCTCTATTCCGTTAGAATTGAATCACATAATTGATCTACAATTAAGAATTATTTCCTGCATGACTTCTTCACCAAATTGAAACAGAATACTTACCAAAGAATACAACTTTATTAGACTGCTAGAGAAAAAGGATAACTTTATACCAAGAGGATTACCTGAGGCCATTTTACATCACTGCTCCTTCTAAGTTATATGCACACTAATATATACAGAGCACAGGGCATTGCATTCTGAAAATGTATTTCTGCACAACTCAGCCTTCAACACCAAAACCACTTACACAACCATGTCATGCATTCAGCGTGAACAGAAGTAGTAAGGACATCATTGGAATTATCTTTAAAATCAGAGATGAAAAAGTATTTATAAATATGAGAGCAAGTGAGGAAACTGCAGTAATGAAACAAACATAGTACTGCCATGAATGATGAATGATGAATTAGAAAATTGACAATAAGAAATGCATTTTCATTGCAATGAGTTTTTGACATTTTCGTCTTCAATATACACTCTGAAAATAACACATTGTTTATTTTTTTCATATATACCTGCAGTGATATAGCTCTTAATAGTCAAGTTCATTTTTGCAAATTATTTCCAATGTAGTCTTGCAGCTTGTTTCTTCTGCTTCTATAAATTTCTAAGCATTGTAGTTTTAGCTTCAGAGCTTACAGCATATGTTTTTTTTTTCCATTTGGAAAATTAATAAATGCCCTGAGATGTTTCACATTATTCTTGATATCACTATAATTACTTCCCACAATTCATACATGTCTGGTTGTAAGTAACTTATTAGCTTTTTGAATTCTGTTATTTGTCTGTATGATTTCCTTGTTGCTGTAACCAATTTTTTTAATCCCAAGTCTCATAGAATCTTGATTAATACTTTCCTTTCTCAATGTTTTCAAACAATTTTTACCAATATTTTACATAATGATCTCATAATTGACATACAAAGGCATCTTTCTCTGATTTTATAACCCCGCATCACTTCAATAAATCATTGCCTGATAAAAGGTTGTCCTTGTTACCAGTTCACTACAATCCTAGATACTGAGTACTTATGTCATTCAGTAGGCTTTCCCTGTTTTCGGTTAGTATTTACAGCTATCACTTTTGTTTAATAAAGTACTTACTATACTATACCAAGAGCACAAGTACACATGCCTGTTACTTTTGTATACTTTTGTATACCGTGATGTTTTCTAGAAACAGAAAAGATGTGAAGTTCCCCATTACCAAGTGTAAAAAATGCCTAGTCAGTATGAAAGCCACCTTGGATCTTCTCTCATAATTTGTTCATTGAACTTGAATATATTCCAGCTCCTCTGAAAAGATTCATAGCCAAGTGGGATTAACACAGCAATTAAAAAAAGAAGAAAAAAAAGCAAGCAAATAAACACACAATCAGACACTTAAGTATATAAAGACCAAATAAATGACTAAATAAATACTGAGATATTATGCCAAACTTTGTCAAGAACAGTAGAGAAAGGTAAGCAAAATTAGCAAAATATGAAATGCTGATTTAATCATAAAACTCCTTCCCAATGATGACTAAATCCTCAGAAAATATTGACTGCAACTTTGAACACTAGAGTTCTCTTATTCTTCATGTAAGTAATATGTTGAAAAGTGATGATAATTAAAATTGTGATAAGGTGTATTAGCAACTTAGCTAATAAATGTGAACAGAAGTTCCTTTAAAATCACTGTAAAGGTTAGGAAAACATACAAGAAAACGGGTATGTGGATAGTGCATGGGCTGAGTTAACATAATGTCATGGGAACTGCATGTTTTATGCCAGATGTGTCCTATAACTTGGCCATCCAATAAGGACAATATTGGAAATCTTAAAACCATACAATCATGCTAGGCATGTCCACTGGGGTTCTGCATATAGAATGAAATGGAAGAAGGCAAGAGATGCACATGTATAACAGTACATAGCTTAAACCTGGGTTTAGTCACTGTTCTCAGTCTTGCTTCAACAGATATGGACACTATTTTAAGGTGTACATTATTTTTATTGTCTAAAGTGGTGATCTTAATCCTCAGCATCATTAATAGACCCTGTTGGATCAACTCACTTCTGAAACAATCAATTTTCTAAGTGTGAAACTTGGAAAGGATTGATGCTTTTAGTCTGGAAATGAGCCAAAAAATAATTCTGCTGTCCCAGGATGTGAAAAAGAAAGCAAAGGCTTTACTCTTTCACTGACAGTAGATGGGGAGACATATGGGTTCAGAAAAATATCTTTTTATTGCAGTTCATTTCACTTATACAAAGAGTCATACTTCTTGGACAGACTTTTAAAGGCAACCAGTCTTAACATCATCACATGTCTGTGCTTCTAAAATGGTAAGGTGAGCCCCTCTGGGGATAAACCTGATCCTGCTTCTGGAAGAGGAACAAGAAAATCTGAAAATGTTGCATATGTAAAAAGTTAACTGCTCTACACCTTATTTTATGTAGAATCAAGCAAATGAAAGAATTATCAAAGACCTGATCTGAAATAAATAATACAAGTGTTGGTTAATTCATGTATATGTGCACATATTCTTCTTCATTTTAAGGGGGACATCTCTTTCTGCATACTTTGCAACATGCATTTTTACACACACACACACACACACACACACACACACATACACATACACATATGCACTCAAGTATGCACACATGCACATAAATGTGCACACGCACACACACACATGACATTGATAGATGATAGATAGATAGATAGATAGATAGATAGATAGATAGATAGATAGATAGATAGATAGATAGATAGATAGATGGGCCAATGATCAAGAAGCCTCAATTCTCACCAATGACACTGGTGGGGAATGTTCACTGAGATAAAAACAGACACACGGTATTTTCAGATGCAGCTCTTTACACCAAATACAATTTCCCTTAAAAGCACACAGAGAATGCATACTCCAATTGTGGGGTTGGAATTTCTCTCAAAAATAAAACTCCCCACTGACACAGATATAGAGTTAAGTTCTTAGCCAAGTGTTGCAAGCCAAGTCCTCTACCACTCTCTCTGTGAAATCAGTGTTCTCAGTGTCCCTGTTTAAAGTAGCTCACACACACACACACACACACACACACACACAAGGCCATGGTTCTGTCACCAGTTGTTGGTCTCAGTGAGGCCTTTCTGTAGGATGTCAGCATCACTTTTGGGAATTAATAATGGCTCCCAACTTGCAATTGTCTACAAAGTTTGTCAGACAGAGTCCCTTCATGTTGGACTGGACTTCTGAGAAGTAAATACCCAAAAAGAGAGGAGCCAGGACCAATGCCTTAGAACTCCACTCGTGACTGGTCAGCAGTCTGACTTAGAGTCAGCTACTTTCACACTGTGTGTTCTATCTTTGAGCCAGTTTGCAACCCGCCTAGTGATATAGGGTTTGATGTCTAGCTTAATGAGTTTTTCTATGACTCCTGAGTGAGGAATGGTATCAAAGGCCTTGGCCAGATCAAGGCAAGCTGTATGAACCACCTTGCCTTCATCCACAGCTTTGGTGACTGACTCAAAGAAATTGACCAAGTTGAGCAGGCATGATCTACCCTTTACAAAACCAAACTGTGTGGGATCCAGAGATTGGAGATTCACTATATCCTTGTTTATTAGGTCCATGATGATGTGTTCCATAGCTTTGCATATCAGACTTGTCAGGCTTATGGGGCATCAGTTTCTAGGGTCTGTAGTCACTCCTCCTTTGTGGAGAGGGATGACTATAGGAGTACGCCATTCAGTAGGGACAAAGTCTGAGGTGAGGTTGTGATTGAACAGGGCACACAGGTGAGGTAGTTCATGTAGAACACAGCCAGGGATATTGTCAGGTCCCATAGAACCTGTATTCTTGGCCTTGTTTAGTGCTGTTTTAACCTGTGCAGCAGTAATACTGGGTGCCTGGCAATCTACTGGTATTGTGATTGATCCTTTGGTGGGGAGAGCGGGGATAAATTTGGCACTGAATCTGTCGGCCAGTATATTGGCAATATCTGTTGGGTCGGTATAGGAGGTACCATTGTGCAGTAGCTCTGAGCAGATCTGGGTATTGCCGTGGAGGTTCTTTTCATAACTATAGAAGGCCTTGTGGTTGTCTTTACTATCTGCTGCAATTCTGTTTTCATAGCTAGCTTTAGAGGATTTGATGAGGAAGCTCAACTTTTTGTTGAGGCTGATAAGGGAGTTTTTCCACTTTTGGGACTTCACCTTATTCTGCTTCAATTTTGTCCTTCTGTTGTAGAGTTTCTTTAAGGCAGGGGACCACCAGATTGGCTTCCTTTTTTTTGGAGGAAAGCATCTTGGTTCTATTGCATATGGCAAGATCCATGCATTGATGTACGTGTTCGTACAGTGCATTGGTGTATGATTGGGCAGTCATGTAACTATTCTCTGTTTGCATGAGTGCCATAAAGTTAGCCACCTCTGTTCTTAGCAGCCCAAAGTTATCTTTGGAAAAGTTTTTCATGGTGGTTAGCTTTGTGGGGGAGGGGGATGGGATGTCGATTTCCAAAGTGATTAGTTTCTGGTCGGATCTAACCAGGGAGGAGTTGACCATTGGTGTAGAACAACAGTCACCCATGTTAGTAATGACCGGGTTAAGTATATTGCTACCTCTAGTGGGGGTAAGAATGAGCTGGTCCAGGGCATTGGAATTAATGCATTCCAGGAAACTGGCAACTGTATTGGTACATGAGTACTTTTCCCAGTTCATGGAGGGGTAGTTGAAGTCACCCAGTGTGAGTGTGGTAGGTTGGACCCTAATATTCTACAGGATGCTTAGGAACATGGAGTAAGTGTCTTGGGACATGGTTAGGGACCTATAACAGGCTACGACCTGAATTGCTGTTTTGCCCAGTGTTAGCTGCACCTGAAGTATCTCTGATATGTTATGTTGGACTACCAGTCTGCAAGTGTGGGCATCCTTTATGAATATGGGAACACCACCACCTTTAAAGTTTCAGTGAGTTATAGCCTGATAGTGCAGGGATGCTTTCTGCTGCCTTGAACCAGGTATCTGTTACAGCACAAATGTCAATGTTCTCCATTTTAAGGACTGCTTCGAGCGAGCGCATTTTGAGATTTAGACTTCTAGCTTTGAGCAGCATGACCCACAGATTGCATTTGTTTGTAGCTGTTACGGTGGTAATTTGGTCTTTTGAACACCGCCTAAAAATGCACTATAAGGGTGGCAAGAGCCTTGGCCAGCATCTGGAAGACCAGGGTTGACAGATGCAGGCCATCTCTGGCAAAACATCGAGGTCTGTCAATCATGTCATCCCAGGCAGATAGATACTGGATCCCCTTAAAATGACACCAGAAACTTAGCCAATTGTTGAAATCAGTCATTTTCTGCTTGTACTGTGGTATTATTCTGGGTGATGGTAGGATGCTGTTCAGGGCTAGGGTTGTACCCATCTGGGCTACATAATCAGAGAGCTCCTCCTTGTCTCTTTTCATGTATTCCAGGGAGGTGCATCTCAGGTCATTCACACCCACATGTACAATGACAGAGTTAAATTTGTACCTGTTATTGAGGGACCTGAGTGCGTGCATTATATGGGGGATCCAGGCACATGACAGGCAGCTGACTGTTACTTTCCTCTTATTCAACCTAGTGAGTGGGACATCAGTGTGCCTCACTATCAAGTCACCTATGACTAGTGTGCTCAGCATGCTGTTTTGCCTTAGGGGCTTTGGTTGAGTGGCACACTGTTTAGGAGAGTTATGTGTCTTGTGATTAGTGTTGTGTTGTGATGGTCGAGTGGGTTTCTGCCTTGGATGTCTCTGCTGGCTGGGTAGATTTTTATTGAGATCCTCCATGAAGGTGGGTGTGTGGTTTATGTTTTTATGTGAAGGCAGTGCTGGTGTGTGTTCTGGAGGGCTATGTGTTCCATGTGGTGTGGTGCAAGTGTTGACCTTCCCCTCTTGACAGCTATTCCGGTCTTGGCTGGAGAGTCAGTGGCTTCCAATTTGTATACAGAAGTGCATCTCTTGCAAGTCTGAGTGTTGGGAGGTAATAGGAGAGGATTGACGATGTACATGAGGCAGTTGCTACATTGCCTCAGGATGACCAAGTTCACCAGGTTAATAGGAGAAAGCACAAGGAACTGACCTTTAGACATGCCTGGAGGGGTGGGCATTAATAAGTACTGGAGCTGTTTCCTTGTGGAATGTTTAGTGCTGGTAGCACATTTGTGTGCTACAATAATTGCTGCAAGATGTCTGGTAAGGTAAAGTGCTAGTAAAAGTGCAGGAGAGGAGAGAACTAGCAGATCTAAGGGAAAATTTGAAGAGCAGACTTTGGCAACTCTCAGAAGCTTACAAACAGTCCTGGATGCAGAAAATTTTATCTGGACTAGAATAGTTACTGGAAAGGTGGGAAACAAGCACAACAGGGGCTTTTAAACCAGAAAGTTGAGAGAGATGGATAAACTGCCCAAACGGCCAATAAACTGCAAAATCTGGGCCAGAAATCACTCTTCTTGTGGTAGATATGCTACCTAGTGCTTACCACTCCCACTGATAAGCTAGAAGACTTCCCTCCAACATAGAAAGGATTGGGGGGCTCAGAAACTTACATGCAGTCCTGGATACAACAAATCTGTATCTGGACTAGACTGGTTACAGGAAAGGCAGGATGACACTGATCTGCAGATTGACTTTTGGTGAGGTCTTCAACCTACAGTTATTTTCATATCTCTATACAGTGTCCCAAACATGTGATTTTATTTCACCCTTTGTCTAATAAACACACACACACACACACACACACACACACACACACACACACACACACACACACACACACACACACACACACACACACACACACACACACACACACACACACACACACAAAGACAAACAAACAAAAACAAAATACAAAAACAAGAAAAGCTAAATAGATACAGAACACTTTTGAAGACTCATGAACTTTCACGAGAATGGAAGGAAGATTTCAGTGACAGAGTCTGAGACTGCATGTCCATCAGTAAGCATTCATTTGTTGATTTCTCTGCTTCTCTTTTAATTTACTTTGTAGTCTCCTTGGTGCAATGCGGCATTGACTTTGTGGGGGTACTTACACAGATATGTTTCAACCAACAATCTGTGCTAGGCCATGCCTCACTTAAACTGTTTTCCCTGGTTTAAGCTGTATGTCACTGTTAACCTTCAGTTAATTATCAGCACCACATCATCTTAAGAACATCACAGTCAAGTGTGCAAAGCAATCACCTCAAGAACATCACTATCAAGTGTGCAAAGCAATCATCTGAAGAACATCACTATCAAGTGTGCAAAGCAATCATCTGAAAAACATCACTATCAAGTGTGCAAAGCAATCATCTGAAGAACATCACTATCAAGTGTGCAAAGCAAATCTTCATAAAACCCAGGATCTGAGAGTTATACTATCACAATAATTATGCTATAGTCTCTACAAGAGGGGTAGCAATCATCTTAAGAACATCACTAACAAGTGTGCAAAGCAATCATCTCAAGAACATCACTATCAAGTGTGTAAAGCAAATCTTTATAAAACCCAGGATCTGAGATTTATACTATCACAATAATTATAACTGCGGTGGTGGTGCTGTGTTAGCGTTGTCGCCTCACAGTAAGACATTGTCCTGTTCAATTCTCAGCTAAAACATCTTCTGTGTGGAGACATGCATGAATGGGTGTACCTTCGTTGAAGGTTGTGTGTCAGGGCTGGCAACTCGGCACATAAAAATCTACTGCCAATCATTAGTGGACCGGAGGTCCGCTGTGGCGACTCCTAACCAGGAAAAGTCGAAAGACACAACAACTATCACAATAATTATGCTATAGTCTCTACAAGAGGGGTAGCCAAGATTGTTGTAACTCTACAACAAGTTCTACACTGTCACTACCCTCCAGCACAAGTGAACCCCCCCCCCCAAAAAAAATAAATAAATAAAAAGGCAGAAACAACTGTTGCACTTTGAGAGTGTGGCTTGATTACCTTACCTTTTATGTGAAATCTCCATGGTTTGCCCAGAGCATGCTATAGCTATAACACACATTACAGGAAGACCATAAACATCAATATTGTTTCAGTGTAGCTTAATCATAGCACAGAACCTGCAGCATTTGGCACCTTGATTAAACAGTGTAAGTGTGAGAAATAATTTAAATTGTAAAATGTAGCACAATAAGTTATGGTATTTGCTCAGTTTAAAAGATTTTTCACACATGATTCGGAGTTTCAGTCAATTGCTGTCCTTTTCTTAAAATATAAATAAATATAATTATTCTTTAAAAAATCATGTTGTGGTGTATGTGGCATATGTCTGATACTCCTGTGATCTTTATACATTGTTAAATAGTCTTTTCATATCTGAAATGGAATTTTTCTAATATTTCTATAAGCAGAGGGTATACTCACCATCTGTATATTTACTTAGCTGTAAAACTGCTGTTGTTGACAGCAATCCCTTTTAATATGCTGTTGTTATTAAACAACATATACGTTATTGGGAGATTTTTTTCCCAGATGATGCTTGCTTATTTTGAAACTGAATATAGCATGCAAGTGTCATTGCAAATATAATATGTTCCATGGTTTCTCAAGGTTTCTATTTTCAAAGCCAATTTCTTGGAGGAGTTAAAAATGCAGAGCATACGAGTAAGCATAACTATAAAAAATGTAAATTGGGGGAGAATGCTGTAAGATGAAATGCATACTAATTAAAAGTCTTGAAACAGAGATATTTTCTTTCTCAAAAAAAAGTCATGAATGACAGCTTGAGAAGAAGTTTTGGAAAGTGCATTGTTTTCTAATTTGTTTATGGCGCACAGCATTAAATGAACTGCATTTTAATAACCTTGAATTACTTCTCAGTAGAATTTCACAGTTCAGAAGAAGAAGGACACACATTTATTAGTATGCATTACAAGTGGTGCATTCTTTCTGCCTACAGTGTCAGTCACATTGGCCAGATGTTAAGAGGTTTCTGAGAGAATGTGCGTGTACTGCTAAAATTATTTCAATCTCTCTTTACATGATCGTTGCTTAGTGTTCTGCTCTTGACAGCTGTATAATTCAAACATTTCACTTGTAAAATAAGCAATGCTAATCTCCTTCACTGGAAGTTGAGCATACAGAAGAAAATGTTCTTCTTATAGCAAACGCAGAAATCTAACCAATATAATCATAAATGTATTCAACATAATGTAGAAAGTACGTTATAAAATTAGCTTAGCATTGACTATATATCTGTACACAGACACACACACACACACACACACACACACACACACACACACACACACACACACACACACACACACACACATTACACAATCTATACCTATTTCTTTCTTATTATTGTGGTATCCCAACAATACTGCAGCATCTGAATCTGTGATATCCAGTTGTACTGCTTTGCTTTACTGTTTTATTTTACAGTTACAACATATTAATCAGTAACACATATTGCATTATTTGTCTAATGATATAGTAGTAAAATTCCCTAATTCAACATTACAAATGTGAAATAGCTTGCACATAACTTCCACGCTGTAAAAGGTTATTATTTTGTGAGAACAGTGACACAAGAGTTTAAGCTGTTTGGGTGTTCTACAAGAGCTTGAGTTCCAATCACTCATAGACTACTGTCCTGGAGCCAGCAACGTGTGCATCTTATAGCTCAAGTATGCTGCTGCTTGCATCATGCTTGAGCAGTTTTGGCAGCTTGTCTGAACACATTACTTCAGACTGAGCAAGGTAAGTGTGGTAGCCATGGTGAGGGATTGGAAGGGAATGGGGTGCAGGTAAGAGCAATGGTCAGAAAAGAAGATTAAGGTTTAGGGAGCATGAGGAATATTTTAGGTTTAGGGACTGGCAAGGGAGTTTTAGGTTGGGGTGAGAATAGGATTTTAGGTTTAGGGAGCGGAAACAGAGTCTTGGACATAGGGAGTGAGAAGGGAGTCTTAGGGTATGAGAGCATGACGGGTTTTTTTATGATTACAAAATGGAGAATGTAGCCTTGAGATTAGAGAGTGGGAACACTGTTTTAGGGTTAGAATTAATGTTCTGGTAGGCTATACAGTTTGTAAGATAGAATGTTGGGAGAGCTAAACAGTTACAGGAAATGGAGTTTGTGGGACTTAGAGCACCTGCCTTTTCAAGTAAGTGGCAGTGAGCAAGTGTGCCACAGGCAAATAGCACATGAGCACTTGTAGTAGACCTGTTTTTTCATGTGAGGAAAATAATACAATATTCAGACAGCTGATAGAGATGTATGTAGAAGCCACAGTTTCTGAAGTGTAATCTGTGGTAACAGTGACCTAAATATGATGCCGCTAATAGCACATTTCCCACAGTGCTGAACTGTGCTGGAAAGCAAATGTAATATGCATTGTTTCTTCTAGCACAGTATGAATAAATTAGGTGCTGCCTAACCTCAGTCCCATGGAATACTGTGGCGTAATAGAACAAATAGTGCTCTGCTCTACTTACCTGCAAAGAATTGTAGCACTAATGTGTTGTTACTCCAGGCATATCATAGTACTCAAGATGAATTTCTTAGATACATCATTCTATGCAGATCAAGCTGGGTTGGATTTTTCCCAGATTCTCATGGATTGGTATGCCTTGCACACTATTATGCAACCAGGTGGTATGCTACACAGCCAAAATAATGTCATTCCTAAGCCATGAAGGCTAGATATTAATATGAGTGGCCACCATACAACAAAACTATCACCGATGGATGAATTCCTGAGGTAAACAGTAGGCGATGTGGTAGGGACCTTTCAAAGAAGTGGACATAAGGCAAGTATATCACATTTAAAAGATTATTTGCAATCTGCTATATTGAATTGCATTTCCTTGTGCAAACTGAAATATGTCCTTAATGTGCATTTATGTTATGCAGTTCTGCTGACATGCATTCAGTACTCTTAAGCAGGACTAAGCAGCATGAGGGATTATTGCTGATTTGTGCAATAGAACAAAGCTTTTTAAGTCTGTCCCCAGTAAGTGTGTGATATAAACAAATTGAGAGTCATGGCAGTGAAAAAAGTACTTTACTACTGGCATCTAAGACACCATATAATAAGCGATACTAACACCGCCATTGCACAGTTATGGATGCAATCATTTTAAACAAATGTGTGCAACAAGACATCTGTGCAAGAATCAAAGTGGTACTGTGCTGCTGTATTTAAATACAGTTTTGCAAACATTAACTATCTGAATCTAGTCTGCATTAACTTACATACATAATACCTTTCCATAAGGAAATTCGTTTCCTAGCACTACTGAGATTTTCGATGAAAATCAAACCTCAGAATTCATGGAAATAGCAAGTTGTTAACAGCACAGAGGCTTGGACTCTGGCTGCAGTCATATATCCAAGGTTGGACTAAAGTCTCTTCTCTGGGGATACTTCAAGCAACAATCCTTTGCCAGATCTTTGCAAGAATTTTCTCCCCAGGATGGATGAATTGCTGTCATGTTCCCAGAACTTCAGTTACTGTAAGAGGCATGAGATCATGAAAGAATGCACAAGTTTTCAGCTGAGCACTACATGCCTACAAAAACATGCACCGTCTCTGATTCAGCTCAGCAGACACTATACCAACGTTGATGTCCATTGGGCAGATTGTTAGGGTGGCATACAAAACGTATGCTCACTAGACACCAGTCACAAAGCCCCATCATCCCATCTCTTGCTTCCCTTTCCTAGTGTCCCATAACACCAATGGATACAAGTACAAATTAGCTAACAGGAAATGAAAGCTTGATGGGAAAATGAAGAGTACAGCTGTGTGAGTAAATTGCTAAGGTAAATAATAGCGTCATTACTTAAGAATTCATTATATGAAAAGGAAACCTTCAAACATTTCTTTTCAAAGGTGACCCAACACCACCGGTGTACAACTGGAGACTAAAAGAATCAATCTAACTACAGTTAATAATCTGTCCATAATGTTAGGCTTTATATGACAAACATTCATGCTGCGTTACTTTTTTTTCTAATGGCTCAATCTAAAGAGCTTTTGAGATTAAAGACATCTAAAAACTTTTCCAACTAAAAATGCACTACTGCAGTAAAGACAAAGTTTGCAAAGCAGTTAGAGTACAACCCGTAGCAGCTGAAGTTAGACAACAAACAGATGGTCAAGTAAAGGAGGATCCTTTTACTCTTAAGCCTTAGTTATAGTTCATTCAGATCATCCTTCAAATATAAACTATGAACTGGAAAGTATATGGCTTCAAATCGTGATTCCCATTCTTGCTATATGAAACAAGAACACAATGGCATAAGACACATGCTGCTCCACTTCTACTCTTAGAGAATGAAGGAGGTATAAAACAGTATATGGAAAATGAATCAATATAATGTCACATTAAAATTA